>NC_026147.1:1156545-1184935 GCF_000512975.1 Sesamum indicum | reverse complement strand
TGTAGCTAATATTTTGATCTTGCTTGTAGAAATAAAGACTAATAGTCGTTGCATAGCCACCACAGCTATAATTAGTATCTGTTATAATTTTTTTCTTTTAATCAGAGTAATTAACCATAATGAAAAATCATATTTCTTCCGGTGAAAGTTGAGAGTATTTGAAAACAAAAGTGAAAAGTGAAAATGATTGAAGTTGCAATGCTCGGAGAAAAAAAGCTTATAATTTATTATATCACCAATAAGTTGCAAAGGCTGATGAAGAGAAATTCATAATTTTTAGTTTAAATCAACTTAATTTAAACACTTCAAGATATAAATAAATAAATAAAAACACTATTTTTAAGTTATTTCGAATAAAAAACTGATAATCACTAGAGTTACTGCGAAATCCCTATAGTAGCAGAAGACCCTACTGACTACACAAACGACTTTTGTTCATATATTACATTAATGAATGCATTGTGTAAAAACAACGATGAAAAAACTATTCTCACATACAGGTTTGTCCGAATCAAATTGATTACAAAACAAGTGTAATAGAGTTACTATGTAATTGATTATTTTTCCTTAACTGTACACCAATCACACAACGAGTTTATTGCACTTGTTATATGATTGATTCGAATTTGATCGAATCAGTTCGGATTAAAATTTTCCTTAATATATTCTCGTACGATTATTATTTGCTAATTTTCTAATTTAAGTAATAACCCTAGATTATAATTCCATTTAAGTCAAATTTCGATAAATTCTCAAAAAAAACAAAAAAAAAAAAAAAGAAAGAAAGAAAAAGGAAGTGGTCAAATAATTGTTCAAACTATCACTCTCAAACCACTTCGTGACAAACCATGTCCATATACCCTTAACCACTTTGTGAGTGGTGGCCATGAATTCAACAACAGATCGTTGTTTTTCATTTAACAAAAAAAAAAAGGTTCGCGACAAGAAAATGACTCAATAAATATAAAAAAGTTAACGTCGAACTAATAAATAAATAAAATTCTTGTTACTAATTTATATTATTTTATATATATATTGAATAATTTGTTGCTGAATTTGTTAATAAATAAATTCTTGTTGCTAAATTTATTAAGTAAGTAAATTTCTTATACTAAATAATATAGATTAACAAATAAAATTTTACTTGCTAATTAGTCCGACGCTGAATTTTTTCGCAGTTACTGAGTCATTTTCTTGCGGTGGTTCCAAATGGAGGGCTGTAACAAAGATGGGAATTTATTGAAAAATTACAAATACGAGGCGTTGATGTAATTTATTTTAAGAGGTGTTTGTATAAGTTTTTGTCTCTAAGAACATGTCGTTGTAAACTACAACTTTAAAAAAGTGTCTTTATAATATTATAAAGAGTAAAAAATACTTGTATAATGAGACGTAATATTAAGAGGTATCTATACAAAGAGTATATAGAATATTTATAAATTAAAGAATTATTCCCTAGTCACCTATTTTTATTTATTTGCAGAAGTGGGGACCCAAATTATGAAAATTAATAATTAAAATAAAATAAAAAAGAAAGGGTCCAAGAAATTCCAGGAGATAGACACCACAAATTGGAGAACATTAGTGGACATGATTTTTGATGTGCATGTGGTGCTTGTTGGCCACCTTTTTATGACAATTAAACTATTGTTTATATTTCCTAGGAGTTATGCAATTTCTAAGAGCCATTCGATTTGGGTGAATCGATAAGTTCCAAACGGGTCAGGGGCAAAAATGTTAGCATCCTAATCAATTTTTAATCTATATCTATATCTATAGTATTTAAAATAAATTACAACGAATTTTTCTAGATTTGGCACAATTAGAAATATTCTCTTATTGTTTGAAAAATTATAAATACCCCATAATATTTAATAAAATTATGCAATTTTTTAATGGAGGTAGGGAATTGTCTACTTTGTCCTTATTGTAATTTTATTTTAAAAAAAATAAAAATTTACAAACAAATTGGATCGGGTGGATGAAAGCATTTAAAAAATTATAAAAAAATCCACTTAATTCATAAAAAATATTAGAAAATTTTTAAAAATAAATAAAATTATATTTATTAATCTGCAAGGGCATTTTGGTCAGTTCATCATAAAAAAATGAATGAAAACCTAATGGAGAATAACAGATTAAGCTAATTGTTAGGCGGGAGTTAAAAGCAGAAGGGTATTGGTAATTTTTCAAACAATGAAAGAGTATTCATAATTATGACAAACTTTAGGACGGATTGTCGTAATTTACCCTATTATTTATAAAAGAGAACCTTGAATCGCATGTTAAATGGTAGTTATTTATGTGTTCTTACAAAATTTGTCTTTTTTTTTTCTAATACAAAACCTCGTGACAGTCGTGGCTCTTCATGCCGTTCATCCACAATTCCGTCATGTCAATACATCGGGAAGGTTAGACGTGTAGCCATAAGAAAACTTTAGGCCACGAATCCATTCACATATGTATATTTTTTTTCAAAAAGCTGTCTATGCCTAGGCGGGGGTTTGGCGGACCCCTACTTGTTTATTACATAAAAAAAATTATAATGTGTACAATTGAAAAACAGTAAACAAGGAGTACTTACTCCCTTTACAGTAAAAAATTCTAATCGATGTGTAACATTAGTGATTAATACGAAAAGAAACAAAGTCTATCTAAGCCTAGGAAGCAAATAGAATTTGACCTATAGACGTGCCTATCCCTTTTATACGGTGGTCGAACCTGCTATGTAGTGCCCCCCGCCAATCTCTCCCCTAATGCCCGACCAGAAATCAATCTTAAAGCATAACACAAGCTCACCAGCAAAGGTAGGGAGTGCCCAATTTATCAAGTCGGATAATGCCTCGCAGTACTCCCATAATGTCCTCCTGATACATAACCCGAGTCAATTTTTGAGAAGCGGCGTCCTTCGTAAGATGATCAGCCGCTCCATTAGCCTCTCGAAAAATATGTCAAATGTCCGATCCTAAGTCCTCTTGAAGCTACACAATGCGCATGATCAAATATTGCACCTCCCACATCCCAGATGCTCATGACTGTAAAAGTTGGAGAATTACGGTAGCGTCCACCTCAACCACTATGGGTGCTAAACTGTGCGCTTGAGCAAGCTCTAAGCCACGCCAGACAACAGTAAGCTCTGAAACCACACTAGTGGCTGTACCCAAAGCAAACTGGTATGCTAGTGGCACCTATCCAACTGCATCCCGAATAATGCCTACCGCTGCTGCCGGCCCTGGGTTCCCGAGCGAGGACCCATAACACTGGCGGTACTCCATCCACACACCATCCCATAGGTCGGTAGATCGTTCACAGTCCACATCAACACCGCCCTCATGATGAATGCGTTTTCTGTGGCATTGTCGTACATTCAAACACCCACATGCCACAACTGCAGCAACTCTTTGATCAACGATTCCAAATACATATTGATCAGACTCTTCAAATTAGAAGGGCCAGGGATCACCATCATCAAAAATATATACTCAAAACTCATGCACATACCTGAGGAGAGATTGTACCTAGCGTCTCCACAAAATTTGCAGTACTCCAAATCGACGTCGTCATTCCAGTACAACATGCAACCATTCTTGCACATATCGATCTTGTCAACGAGTAAACCCAAAATTCTTTAGCAACTTTTTTGTGCTGTAGCAATCTCTCGGCAGGGTGTGACCGGGGTGCAATTTTTATTAGCCCACTGGGATATTCGATCATATGATCACTCAGAAATATGGTTGTCCACCTTGATATCCACTAACTCAGCATCAATTGCCAATTGAGATTGGGTGCAACTGTTCCATAATGACTAGTCGACAACATGCACTTCAATGTAAAATCGATTTGCCAACCCTGATACATAATTATAAAGGCTACCGCCATAATAATATGAACTAGGACAAGCATCAACAGGACATGACCTCGTACCATCATCATGCACACCATTGTGAGAAGAAGAAAAATAACTCAATCTGGCTGCATGAAAGATCATCCATTGCACCCAATCCATATGTTGTTCATCACCCTAATGTGAATAATTACCCTCGACACAGGCAACTGGGGTTTGCTCCTTCGGCACTGGAAGGACAGTCACAGCGTCAAAGTACTCCTACACCCGACCCTCGCCATGAAATGTTCAATTATAATATTCTGGCATAAACCCTCGTATACACAAGTGATATCTGACATCATCGGGTGTTCTGAACTTTGTGTTTTTGCATTTTCGGCAAGGACACCTAATTTTGTCTCCCTCCATATGTCCACGCTGACCCTTTGCCCATTCTATGAAAGTCTTATGCCCATCCTCAAACTCTGGTGTCAGACCTGCCCTCCCTGGAAGGTTCTCATTATGCATTCGTCTCCTCAATTCTCGTAACATGATGATATATATACCACTGTATTCACACACACACACACACATATATACATCTAATTAATTTTCTAACTTGACGACCTACAAATTTATAAATATTATAGTACTGCACTATATAGGAGAATACATATAATTAACATGATATAAGATTAATAAAAAATCATAAAACTAAAATAAGTAAACTACAATTAATTTAATTAAACACAATAAAGTAATCTAATCAAATGTATAGGTACGAAAATCAGAATGTTGATAATGTGTGGGGTTAGTATAAGAATTTTTACAACAAATGAAATGAATATATATTCATATATACATATTTATAGCGGCTTTTGTAATGGCCTTTGCAATGCTTATGATAGCCATTAGAAAATATAGCCGTTATTTTGTAACGGCTTTTATAACGACCGTTACAAAAGAAAGAAAACATTCTTAATATGACGGTTCTTGTAATACCGTCTTACTTTGCAATGCCTTTTGCTACTGCCATTGTAACGACTGATTATTTGACCAAATATCCGTTACAAAAATAGATGGAGTTACAAAAATTATAGTAAGATAGTAATGGCCTACAAATTGTAATGATTTTAGGTACACACAAATTTTGTAGCGGTTTTGGCCGTCAAATTATTTTTTCATTTTTATCCCCTCAATGACGTTAGCACATCCAGTCCAGTACAAAGCCATTACAAAAGTCGTGTGTATTGAAACGACCTTCTGGCCATTACGAAAAAATCGTTATAAACCCCGCCATGTTTTGTAGTGTACAACACGTGTGCTTTTTGGTTCTATTCATACGATATATATATATAGAGGTGGAAATAATATTGATATATTATTACAATATGTATTTTAGTTGTATGAATTATAGATTACTCAAATATATAAAAAAAATAAGAAAAAAGAATACATATTAGTTTATTCTTATCTATTTTTTTACTTATATTTCAACCTCTGAACATGACGTTTGAATTTCGACTTCTTGTCCTGTATTCAACAAAATCAAATCCCTTTATTCTCTCTTATTTAACTATGCATGTTTTAGAAATCAGGCAAATAATATTTGAAAATATCTATTCATTGCAATAATATTTTGCTTACTTTTATTACAAGAAACCTCGGATATATTACCTACTACGTAGAATAATATTGTAAAAACAATAAATGAGATCACTTTTCTTTTGATATGTATACATTTTGCGAATTTGATTTTCAATCTTAATTGTATTATTGAATACTAATATAGACAATCACCACGATAACTATAAACACATCCTAAAGCATGTGTGTGTAGTAAAGATCGCAAATAGAAACAATCATGAGACGAATTATTTTATGTAAGAAATAAACATGTTTTTCTTCCAGTATTATATATTCAATTTGACACTCGAATATTTTTCAAGCACAAATATGATCCTTGCATGATTTAGTATAGATTTGGGCTACATATTCAAAATATATAGCTTATTATATGTCTCCGCCCATTGAGTTTACATATGCACACGTGCGTGTACACACGTGCATGTTTGTACGATTGCATAAAGTTGTAAAAAATTTACTTATTTCGTAGTACATCTTAAAAATATAATTTGTGTAAGAGAAACAAATATATTTTACTTCATTGTGTACTATTCTTCCATCCCAGTTGGCCCTTTTAAATACAACATAAACACATGGATGCACACTGTTTCAATTGATTTGTCATGATAAATAAGTGTATCAATATTTTGATCAAGAAAGTATTAAAATTTCAGCACGGATTAAATGGCACAATCACGAGGAAATATATGTATCGCTCAAAGTAAAGGATAACATGGAAGCATATTTTGATATCATGACACAGTTATCCAACAATATGAAACTGTGTACAACAGTACTACAACTAAAAAGCCTTGTTTTTTTTTTTTCTAATTCGACAAAAGCCTTGTTTTTTTTTTTTCTAATTCGACATGCAATGTCATTTAATATATTTCAAATATAGGAACTAACTACATAAATTACAAAATTCACCCAAAAAGAAAAGAAAAGAATACAACGTATTGGACATATATTATTTGCAAGTATTACACAATATGTATCTCTATTATACACAAATTACGCACGCAATGCTGGCATTATTTTTACTTAATATGCAGGTTGAACATATATACATGCATATATTCTAATTAAACAAATTGCTTTTTTGTTAACATTGTTGACGATAATATCCCTAGGTTTAGTCGTAAAATCAAAATTACTAGCTAAAATGGATCTTTGAAGATGCATCTTTGACGTAAATCGTGGATTTCTTAAATTTTCATCTTTCTCCTTCTACATCATACATAATATTTGAGGATAGCATCTCATTGCTAATTGTATGATTGTATCATGATCTTTTTATGATGTGATCTTATTTATCACCTATTATTAAGTAAGAGAAACTAGAGAAGAAAAAACTTGTTATGTAGATTAGTTGATTTGATTTTAAGCTCAATTTTGTGCTCTAACGCATGTTTTAAGACATGAAGAGAGCTTATGATGATCATTTTAGTGGATGTGAATGTCTTTGATCTTAAACTCCTTGAACCCAGAGTCTATTCAACCATTTGAACAACATAGCGATTGAGAATAATAAGTTTAAGTTGCGGCGCCTCTTATCATGACAGATTACTCAATAGACTTCTCCACGTGTCTTTTTCGTTTTTCATTACGAGCTGTATTTTTTTTGAATAAGTGAAGTAAGAAAGTTTGGAAATGGATTTATTTGAGATGCTTAATAAAGCAACACAACATGTCATTGTGGCCCTCTTCTGAGCTTTCATAGCCAATTTATCGTTATCGTTGTACCTTATAGTCCACCCATGTGAAACTCCCGGGAATATCTTCACAAAGCTATCAACCTGAGCAAGAACATTATAAGCTCTATTCATAAAATTAGTAGTTGGGCACCTCAAGAGTGTGGAAAATTTAAAAAAATAAAAAATAAAAAACAATATTTATGTGCTCGTGAGAAAAAAATATTAAGCATATAGACTTTATCATAATATTAAAAAATTAATTTATATTAACAGTCGAAACAAACTCAATATGTATGCGCAATATAAAATATTTTTATACTTTTTGTCTAATTAAATAAAAAGAAAATTAAATACAAGATAAATAATTAATTAAAATTGATAAATAGAATAATATTAAAATGTGAATAAAACAAAAGTATTGAAAGAGTTAATTGATTAAAATAAATGGATATCTTGTAAATAAATTAATATGTTTATGTGTATTTTTGTCATTCAAGTTAATTACTCTAGGAGTTATATCACGTCTTTAATAAATAGTATAGATTTATCATGGCGCTCGAACCATTTTATAGTTCCGAATGAACAAATAAAATCCGAAAATGAGTCGAGTGCCTCATTTAATGAGCCAATCATATGATACTTATATACGAGCGACAAACAAAGATTGTCATACAAAGTAATTAATATTGTACAGATGATTTTTGGTTCTATTCGTATGACATATATATTAGATATGAAAATAATGTTGATATATTATTAACATATGTATTTAAGTTGTATTAATTACATATTACTCATATTTATAAAAAAAATAGAAAAAAGAATAAAGTTTTTTCTTGTCTGAATATTTTGCTATTATTTTAACCTCTAAAAAGAATGTTCGAATTTTTGGAAATCATTGTTATTTTGATATGTAAATCCCTTTAGTCTCTCTTCTTTAACTATGCATGTTTTATAGTTTTAGGAATCAGGCAATTAAAATTTGAAAATATATGTTCAATGCAATAATATTTTGCTTACTTTTATTATAGAAAGAGTTCAGATTTATTACCTAGTACGTAAAATAATATTGTAATAAATGTAATCACTTATATATGGATATGTATATATTTTGCGAATTTATTTTTCAATCTTAATGTGTTTTCAATACTAATTAAGACAACCACTACTATAATTAACAAATAAATCCATAAGCACGTGCGTGTAGTAAATACGTAAAAGAAACAATGATGGGATGAATTGTTTTATGTTAATTTCCTAATGTGGTTGAATCAAATTATGTAAACTCGTAACATAAATAAAAAATGAGCATGTTTTTCTTCTAGTATTATATTTTCATTTGGCACCTGAATGATACGTGCATGTTTGTAAGATTGCATAAGGTTGTAATGAAATTACTTATTTCGTAGTACATTTAAAAACAATAATTTATGTAAGAGAATAGCAACAAATATATTTTACTTCATTTTGTAATATTATTCCATCTCAATTGGCTTTGTTAAACACAACATGAACATGTGGACTGCACGCTGTTTTAATCAATTTGTTATGATGAATAAGTGTATTAATATCTTGATCTAGAAAGTATTAAAATTATAAGGTGATTGATTTAGTAGAATCGACGAAGGAATATATATCGCTCAAAGCAAAGGATAACATAAAAGCATATTTTGATATTATGGCACAGTTATCCAACAATATGAAACTGCCTGCCGCAGTACTACAACTGAAAAGCGCTTTTTTTCTAATTCGACATGCCATGACCATTTAATATTCTTTCAAATGTAGGAACTAACTACATAAATCACATAATTCTCCCAAAAAGAAAAGAAAAAAACTATGTATAAAACAAATATTATTTGCCAGTATTACATAATATATTTATGTTATACACAAATTACGCACGTAATCCTGACATCATTTTTACTTAATATGCATGTTGAACATCCATGCATATATATATTCTGATTAAACAAATTGATTTCATTATTTTACTACGTTGTTGACGACAATATCCCTAGGTTTACTCATATATTAGCTAAGCGGATCATTGAAGGCGCATCTTTGATGTAAATTGTGGATTTCTTAAAAATCTCCATCCTTCTCCTTTGACATCATACATACTATTTGAGGACAAAATCTAATTGATAATTATATATTTGTATCATGATCTTTTTACGATGTGGTCTATTTATTCACCTATTATTACACTCCAATCGTTGAGTAAGAGAAACTAGATTAGATAAAACTTGTTATGTAGGTTTGTTGTTTGATTTTGAGCTTCGTTTTGTGCTCTACCGCATGCATGTTTTAAGACATGAATACTAATGCTTATGATCATATTAGCGGATGTTAATGTTTTTTATAATAAAATCCTACCCCGAGTCTATTTAATTATTTGAACAACGTAGCGATTGAGAATAACCAACTTACGTTGCAATGTGTTTTATCAAGATAAATTACTCATTAGACAATGTGTTTTTTTCGTTTTTCGACGAGTTGGAGATTTTCTTTAAATAAGTGAAGTAAGAAAGTTTGCGGATGAATTTATTTGAGATGCTTAATAAACCAATGCAACATGGCATTGTGAGCCTCTTCTGCGCTCTTCACAGCTAATTTATCATCATCGTTGTACCTTATAGTCCACCCATGTTGAACTCCGGGAAATATCTTCACAAAGCTATCAACCTAATCAGGAAAATCGCCGTTACTTTCATGGTATTTCATTTGGAGCATAAAACCTTGTATATACATATATGAAGTTGACTATAAAATTAAAATAATAATAAAGATAAACTCTATCGACACCTTCTACAGTCAGGTCTAATTATATAAATAATTGTATACTCTTTGCAATATTAAAAATACATTATTGAGGAGATCTCTGTGTAACTTACTCAAGGGTGTCGATGTAAGATTTTGCCCAATAAGGCTGTATTCATAATTATACCAAATCTCGCAAGGGGTGGCGGTAATTTTACCCTAATTAAGAAGAATAGATGAAAGTATGTATGTTTAACAATAGAGAAAAAAACATTTAATTTGAAGTAGAAAAAGAGAACGTAAATAGATGATCCCAAACTCAAATGTATTTTTAATCCTATAATCATAGGCATCTGGCGCTTTTAGCAGCCCTATAATTTGTTAGGGTTATAAAATGATCCTTCACCTTTTTTAATTTCACAATTTTAGGATAAATTGGTTGGAATTATTCAAGTTGGCTGGGAATTATGATGTCACTTTTTCAATTAATTTTGTCTTAAAATCACAACGTTTATTTTACAACCCTAAAAATTCCAAATTTAAAATGCCAAAAAAATTTAATTATATAACTAATAATACAAATTAAACCGATGATCCCAAGTGAAAGAAATTTAAAAATAAATATAAACTTTATGTAAATTTCTTACCTCGGGTTTTTTCTTCAAAACAGCTTCAAATTTTCTCACAAGCTTTGGTGGAGAAAATTGGTCAATCTCAGCTCCAAGAATTGAAATTGGAACCTTAACTCCTATTTTTATTATCAAATTTCAATCAATAAAGTTCTATAATATATAATGACAACTAAAATAAATAAGTGAATAAATATCTTTACCCCGAATATCTTGTATAGATACATTTGAAGGATGCAGCAGTACCCCGGCTTCGATATAGGCATGCTTCGTGAGTTCCACGTTAACCTTACCTAAAACAATATCCCATTTATTAGAGGAAGACAAACGTCAGAGTACTACTAGATAAAATATCTCAATTCGCATAAAATCCATGTCTAATTACACCAAATTTCAAAAGCGGATGTGTAATTATCCCTAAACAAAATGGGAAACTAATGCAGCTTGTGATTCGATATGTGCCCCGTTGCGCTAGATATTCTCCACTCTGACTTCGCATGAGCCTCGTGATTTTGTCCTGAAAAGGCGCATTTGCTAGGGAGAGGAGGCATCAGAGCTTACAAACCACTCACTCAAGCTTCTCGTCTGCAACCAATGTGGGACGTTTGCTTACATTATCAGCCCTCCAGACGAGGAACTTAGGGCGGACACATGGCCTCATTCCAACAGACGACATGAAATGATGCGGCTTGCGACTCGATTAATGTTCTATTGTGAAAGGGCCCTTTCAGGACAAAACCATAAAGCTCATACAAAGTTATAATGGACAATACCTCGAGCAATGGGGTACGGATCAAATCGTGAGCGGCATCAGAAACATTTGGAGTAATTTTACAAAAAACTAGAACTAGATGAAACCTCTTAACTTGTGGCCTGAATTTATTGTAAAGAAATAAAACTAACCTCCCCAACAAAATCCTGCAACTCCAATCCTACTTATGCCATTTCTTTTTATAGCTTTGACAATGGCTTTTGCATCTTCAAAGCCTTGATCCTATATACAAAAGAAGAACGCTATTTCTTTAAGTATAGTTCGAGCAGATCGAGAATGATTGAAAAAGTTGAAAAGATAGCTAACTCACGTATCCATGATGTTTAAACCAAATGTGGAAAGGCTTATGAGGGTTCCCATTTACGAATGGATCTCCACGAAAGAAATCTGGAACTACAGTATAAAATCCAGCTGCAGCTACTTTGTCCGCAAGCATCCTTTGTGGTTGTCGCAATTATTGGAGTATAAGATTTACATTAACATCACAGTACCTCAAATTATACTTTTTAGGATAGGAGTTCGACACTTTTTGTCATTCAGTTTACGAGATTTTCAAATGGAAAAAATTAGATTGTTTTAGTCCTATGCTTTACGAGACTTTTAAAATAATTCTAAAATTAAAAAAACTCGACACATTTAATTAGTTACATAAATCCTTTAAAATAGAGAAGTAAATGTGCCGAATTTTCTAAATGTGTAGAATTTTTATAATTTTAGAATCATTTTGAAAATTGTATAAAATATAGAACTAAATGTATTGAATCCTCATCTTATAGAACTGTGTACTACCAAAATTGCGACATAATTAGGATAGAGGAATACCTCAGGTGAGGAGCCTCATATCCTGCATAATATGAGAAGGAAAAAATACATAAATTAAGTAAAATGTGAGCATCGAATGGCTATAAAAGAAATTTGAGTTTTCGTTACACTATAAATGACGATAGCTTAAAAATCATTGAAAATAAATGCTATTAACCACGGTTAACAAGATCACGATTACTTGAAAATAAATACTATTAACCACGGTTAACAAGATCACGATTAATCAATATTCGCCATGATTTTTAATCATAGCCCAAAACATTTACAATGGTTTTGGTTATGGCTAATGTTTTAGACACACTTATAGAAACAACGGTTAATGGTTGTTGCAAAGTTGTGGTTGATTTGTATTTGCCACGGTATTCTTCTTTCGGCTACAGTAATTAATCGTAACGAAAAATCATATTTTTTCTAGTTAATCCATATAACTAAAACAAGGATAATTACACCCTCCTTCTAAAAAATTTGGTGTAATTACACATAAATCTCATGTAGTTTGAAAATTTACATCCACTACCCTCGAAGTTTGCTTTCGTATAACAAATAAGTTCCCTCGTTAGTTAAAATTTATCGAATCTACTTATATTAATAAAAAAAATTGGATAAAAATCTATTCACCTGAATTAACTTATTCCTAATATATTGCAAATCAAATAAATCTTTTTATATCTTCCCATATTAATACATGTGAGGAGGTATGTTTTCATCGTTATAATGATAGTTTAGTCGAGAAAAATAGGGTATACACAATATAACTCATTGGACAAATATGAGTTGAACCGTAACCAAAAGAAGACGAGTGTAAATTTAAAGAAAAATAGGCAGTGTATACCGTAAACATCTGATATCAAAATGACAGAGAAATTGGAATCCGCAGAGCCCGAAACGTAGCAGTTGAGACCTCCAAGTTCTTGCACTTTTCCTGCTCCTCTGGTTGCGCTTAGAGTTGGAGGATTATCAGTGCATTGATGACTTGACACACCTGCAAACAAGGTGCTACTTCACGTCAATCACTGGTTTTTGTGCGGCCCCGTTTACTTTGTTGTATGAATAATTTGAGTTCGATTTAGTAGTGGCAGATGAGTCGAGTCGGCTCGCGAGCTCGACTCATTTACACCCCTAGTTCAGTTAATCGAAGAGACTTGAACTGAGTTTTTGATTAATTAAAATTTCACTATATCAAAATGGTGTATGGAATATTGAACCAAATAAGCCTGTTCCGTTCGGTATAATCGAATTATTTTTGGTTCAATTTGATTGTAAATCCAAAATATCGAATATTAGAAAAAAAAAAACTATCATTTTATGATTTTATCAAAAAAAAAGTATATATAATTTAAATATACATTTTATAGAATTATAATATAATATATATATTTAATTTCGGTAATTCAATTAATGCAGTTACCTGAACTACAAAATCATTACCGATCGAATTATTGAAATTAAAAAAAATGAATAAATTTGATTAGTATTCCATAGAACCCAACAGTTCAATCGATTCTTGACTGGTTTATCGAATTTTGAACACCTCTAATTTGAGCGACATGATTAAAGTGAATCTATGTATTATATATATTATGTTTACTTAGACTGTTTAAGTTGAGTTATACAATATAAACAATAATACCAGGCTCATAGATATAAACACATGTCCATAATACAGAGTTACTTGAGTGTATTATCTTAGGAAAAAAGAAAATTTTCGTCCACTGATATTGGTTTGAATTTATTTTGGTCTTTATCTTTGACAATATTAGATTTAGTCCTTTATCTATCAATTTTACGTAGATTTGGTCTTTTAGCCTAATTTATAACTCTTTTGTCCTTTTGATGATAAAGGCTAATAGTCCATTCTAGGCGAGCATTAGCTACGAGATGCAAAATGAATGGATATATATGAATTAAAATTGCTCTTGAAAAGTTGTGTAGATATAAAATTGTCCGACATCAAAGGACCAAAACTAAGCAATTTTTAAAGTTACTGGGCTAAAACTAAAATGGACAAATTTTTTAAAGAATTAAAATTAATAATAGGCAAATTTAAAGAACTAAACATCGCATTGTTTTACTTATGTAACTTAATAATAAAAAATAAACGAGCCTAAGACTTTAATTTAGGACAATTTCAATTGCTACTTATTTATGATAATATGCAATTAGCAATATTAGCAATTATATAAAGTTTTTTATATATGTTGCACAAATTTGCATTGAAAAAGTTGCTATTTAATTAGATTAAAATCTTACGGCTTTTCATTTACATTTTTATACTATATTATTCAATTTAAACGTACAAATAGGTCTGTTAATAGGTAAGGTAAAATCCTACTCAAACTTAAATTTAAAAGAAATTCAATTAAAATTACCCAAACCCTACTCAATCCATTAAAGCAACTCAAAACCCTTTTACCGAAAAAAAAAACTCAAGACCCATGGGTTAAGACTCGAGTAGACCTAGTGTTCGGGTCCGGATAGATCTAGACCTAGTTTTTTTCCGACCCATTTTTTCTGCAATTTATAATGACAAAATTAAATTTCTTTCTTGCTACCCATAATTTAAAATAAATTTGGAATCATTGAGACCAATTAATAAGTAACTCTTTTGAATATTTTGTTTATTATATTATTTACAAAATAATCTTATGAAAATACTAAATCTATATATTTAATAGAAATCGAATTCAATATTATAAAAAAAATTTTGTAACTTCAACTATTCAAGCAAACATTATTGCCTCTCAAGATATTGAAAAATATATCCAGCATGATAATATATTTACATAACTAGCTATTTAATTATTCATTGTTAATGTATATGGTTAAAGAATTACATGATAAATAATGTTATGATGTCTTAAGTTTATTATATTTGTTCAATTGAAGGTAGATCGATTTATAAATAATAATCTAACTGATTAGGAACAAAAATAAACATATATATTGGGTCCAAACTGAGTACATAGACCCATGAATATTGATGGGTAAAAACCCAACCCAAACCTAATCTGTATTTTTTTTAATGGATCCAAACCTGCGCCTGGGTCTAATAATATTTATTGTGTTTAGGTCTAATTCTGGGTTTGAATCTTAGAATTAAACTATGAACCTGAGTAAGGTAAGTCCTACGTATAAGTAAACCATTTTCCCCTAAGCTAAAAAGTTTAAGAAAAAAATGATATAAAGTATTTTTCTAATTAAGATAAATAATATTATACAAAAGTGTAATGCATTTATTTTATTGATTTTTTTGCAAATAAATTATTATCAATAAAAATCATTAATAGAGTCAAATTTTCTAAAATTTGGAGGCAATGTACTTGCGATCTGATTTTATTTAGCAAGTCAAAATTAAATTAAATTAAATATAACTAACTATAAAAAAGTTGCGGTAAATTTCCAAATCATTAAATGAATAAAAGCGCAGAAAAAGCCAGATACAGAACTAAAAATGCATTTATACCTAAATATGCTCATCTATGAAAAGCTCAGCTCTATGTAATTGAATAATTGATCGAGATATTTGCAAATATTTTTCTTATGAATTTTAAAATTAATTATGAAAGTTACCCAACTCCGTCAATTTAAAAGGACGCACCTGAAATAATCGTTACGATCAAAGCGACGAACAACAGTTGTTCCGCCATAATTAATAAGATCTTATGAGTTTGAAAGGTGCCGGAGGAAGTTTATACTTCCTCCTAGGAAAAATTGGAAGACGAAATAAAAATGGGAGCTTGGAATGAGAATCGCAATGGCAAACAACATTTATAAGTCCGTACAAACATTTTGGGGTCCCCTGATTTTCGCAATTTTTGGGGCAAAATATTATACACATGTAAAATTTTATTACAAGAGTTAGAATATATGGAACTTAAAAACCGAAATAAATCTCTAACATTAATTAGATAAGATCAAAATATTTATGATATAAATGTAACGTATTCTATTGAAAAAGAAAAATAACGGTGCATTAATAACGTTGGTGAAAGAACATTAAAGAGGCCAAATTAATTTTTTACAATTTTTATAGAGTATATATAAAAACACATACCCACGTGCGTGCATGTGCACGCGCGCGCTCACACACACATATATATATAAATATATGAATACTTCTAATTTACTATATAAAAAATAATATCATTAACTATATATATAAATATATGAATACTTTTAATTTACTATATAAAAAATAATATCATTAACGATAATATAAATTTCTTGCAAAAGAGTGAAAAGATAAAAAAAAAAAATACAATTATTTTACTCCCTCAATTGCAAATTTTAAATATTAACTTACAAGGTCCAAATATAGAATAGATAATTAATCCACTTTTTTCTTAAAAAAAATTATAATACTATAAAAAATTATTATTAGTGCAAAGATTTTGAATAACCATAATATTTCTCAAATATAATTATTCTAATATATTTAAAATATGGTTTTCGAATATTTCTGTAGATTTTTTTATCAATTTCTCGCTATTATAGAATTTAATTAAATACTAATATATATAAGTGTTTAGTCAATAGGCGTGAAAAAATTGAGTAAATTAACTATTATAATGATTAAATGTAACAAGTATAGTACCTTAATTAATTAACCAACTATAATATTTTTAAGTTAAATGGGATATTTAATTTAACATTAATTTAAATAATGAAAATCATAAAATTTTTCGATTAAACATTATATTGAAGAATATGAACTACACTTAATAAATGGAATAATTAAATAGTATAAATATATAAATTAATATAAATTAAAATTTAAAACTTTCTTACCTGTTTATACTTGGAAATATCTAGACAATGCAATAATATTTTGCTTACTTTTATTACAGGAAAGCTCAAATACGTTACCTAGTACGTATAATAATATTGTAAATACAATAATGAAATCACTTTTCTTTTAATACGTATACATTTTGCAAATTTGCTTTCAATCTTAATTGTGTCTTTGAATACTAATTAAGTCTACCACTACTATAATTATAAACACATTTGTAAAGCACGTGCGTTTAGTAAAGATCGTAAAAAAGAAACAATCGTGGGACAAATTATTTAATGTTAATTTCCTAATGTTGTTAAATCAAATTATGTAAAGTCATAACATAGATAAGAAATGAGCATGTTTTTCTTCTAGTATTATATTTTAAATTTGGCACTCGAATGTTTTTCAAGCACAAATATGATTCTTCTATGATCAGGTAAAAGATTAGGGTTCCATATTCATAATATATAGCTTGTTATGTGTCTGTGTCCACTGAGTTTACATATGTACATGTGGTGATAATAAGATTTTATACTTGCCATTTCGTATATGCGTGCGTGTACGTGCATGTTTGTAAGATTGCATAAGGTTGTAACAAAATTACATATTTCATAGTACATCCAAAAACTATAATTTATGTAAGAGAAGAGCAACAAATATATTTTACTTCATTTTGTAATATTCTTCCATCCCAATTGGCCCTTTTAAACACAACATTAACATGTGGACGACATATTATTTCAATCGATCTGTTATGATGAATAAGTGTATCAATATTAGATCGTATCAATATCTTGATCTACAAAGTATTAAAAGTGTAAGGTGATCGATCGGTAGAATCGACGAATGAATATATCGCTCAAAGCAAAGGATAACATAAAAGTATATTTTTTGGTATTATGGCACAATTATCCAACAATATGAAACTGCCTACCGCAGTACAACAACTGAAAAGCGCTTTTTTTCTAATTAGACATGCCACGATCATTTAATATCTTTCAAATGTAGGAACCAACTACATAAATCACATAATTCACCCAAAAAGAAAAGAAAAAAACTACATATAAAACAAATATTATTTGCAAGTATTACATAATATGTGTTTCCATTGTACACAAATTACGCACGTAATACTGATATCATTTTTACTTAATATGCATGTTGAAGATACATGCATACATATATTCCGATTAAACAAATTGATTTCATTATTTTACTACGTCGTTGACGACAATATCCCGAGGTTTACACGTGTATTAGCTAAGTGGATCGTTGAAGGCGCATTTTTGACGGAAATTGTGGATTTCTTTAAAATCTCCATCTTTCTCCTTTGACATCATACATAATATTTAAGGACAAAATCTAATTGATAATTATATGTTTGTATCATGATCTTTTTACAACATGGTCTATTTATTCACCAATTATTACACTCCAATCGTTGAGTAAGAGAAACTAGACTAGAAAAAACTTGTTGTGTAGATTTGTTGTTTGATTTTGAGCTTAGTTTTATGCTCTAACCATACGCATGTTTTAAGACATGGATACTAATGCTTATGATCATATTAGCAAATGTGAATGTTTTTTGTCATAAAATCCTACCCCCATGTCTATTTACTTGAACATCGTAGAGATTGAGAATAACCAACTTAGGTTGCAATGAGTTTGATCAAGACAAATTATTCATTTGACAATGTGTTTTTTTCGTTTTCCAACGAGTTGGAAAACTTATTTAAATAAATGAAGTAAGAAAGTTTGCGGATGGATTTATTTGAGATGCTTAATAAACCAATGCAACATGGCATTGTGAGCCTCTTCTGCTCTCTTCACAGCTAATTTATCGTCATCGTTGTACCTTGTAGTCCACCCATGTTGAACTCCGGGAAATATCTTCACAAAGCTATCAACCTAACCAAGAAAATCGCCGTTACTTTCATGGTATTTCATTTGGAGCATAAAACCTTGTGTATAAGTATATGAAGTTGACCATAAAATTAAAATAATAATAAAGATAAATTATGTCGATACCTTCTACAGTTAGGTCTAATTACATAAATATTTTATACTCTTTGAAATATTACAAATACATTAATGAGGAGATCTCTGTGTAATTTACCTCGAGGGTGTCAATGTAAGTTTTTACTCTTCAGGAGTCATCAACATAAATTATAATTACAATCTCAAAAGGTGTAGTCATAGTTTTTCAAAGAGATGAAGAGTGTTAATTGTAGTATTAGACCTAATTTCGAGGGTGTATATGTAATTTATCCTAATAATAAGGACAAATATGATTTAATATAATTTTCCCAAGATCATTATTACCACTTGTTGTCTATTTGTTCATAATAGGAAGAAGGGTAAATTACAATTAATTTTCTTGAGATTTGTCATAGTTAGAAATACTCCCTTACTATTTAAAAAATTATAAATACTCCCATCAAATGAAAAATAATTATGTAGTCTGTAGGTGGTGAAATAGACTTTACTATTTCACTCAGGCTAATTTTTTTTAAAAATAAATAAAATATTTGAAAAAAAAAATATAACAAAAAATTTGAGGGTGGATGAAATAAATAACCTATAAAGAATATTAGTCCATAAAAATATTCTAATTTTTTTTAAAAAAAAGTATACAAAATTTTTAATTTATAATAAAAAATGAATATTGGTACCATAAAAATTGAATGGAAACATAACAAAAGCTAAGTGAATATGGTCATTGTTAGATAGACTTTAACATTATAGTGGTATTTATAATTTCTCAAACAATGAGGATGTATTTATAATTATGCCAACTCAAATGCATTTTTAATACTATAATCATAGCCATTTGGCGCTTTAGCAGTCTGGAATTTGTTAGGGTTATAAAATGATCCTTCACCTTCTTTAATTGAAACCCTCTAATGGTTTCTGCTGCCGAGAATTATGATGTCACTTTTTCAATCAATTTTGTCTTAAAATCACGTCTATTTTACAACACTAACAATTACAGAATTAAATGCCCAAAAGATATAATTATATGACTAATAAAACAAATTAAATCGATGATCCTAAGTGCAAGAAATTTAAAAGTAAATATAAACTTTATGTAAGTTTCTTACCTCGGGCTTTTTCTTTAAGACAGCTTCAAATTTTCTCACAAGCTCTGGTGGAGTAACCTCGTCAATCCCAGCTCCAAGAATTGAAATTGGAACCCTAACTCCTATTTTTATTATCAAATTTCAATCAATAAAGTGCTATAATATATAATGACAACTAAAATAAATAAGTAAATATCTTTACCCCGAATATCTGGTACAGTTACATTTGAAGGATGCAGTAGTACCCCGGCTTCGATATAGGCACGCTCCATGAGTTCCACGTTGACCTTACCTAAAACAATATTCCATTTAAACTTTCACCAAATCCTCCAAATTTACAATTCACTCAAACTTCTCGTCTGCAACCAATATGGGACGCTTGCTTACATTATAGACGAGGAACTTAGGACGGGCACATGGCCTCGTTCCCATATACAACATCAAGTAATGCAACTTGCGATTCGATCGATGTCACATTGTACAAGGCCCTTTCAGAATGAAACCGTGAGGCTCATACAAAGTTATAATGGACAATACCTCGAGCAACGGGACACCGATCAAATCAGAAGCCGCATCAGAAATAATTGGAGCAATTTAAATAAAACTAGAACTAGATAAAACCTCTTAACTTGTGGTCTGCAACCAATATGAGACACTTGCTTACATTATAGACGAGGAATTTAGGACGGGCGCATGGCCTCGTTCCCATATACAACATCAAATAATGCAGCTTGCAACTCGATCGATGTCGCATTGTACAAGGCCCCTTTCAGAATAAAATCGTGAGGCTCATACAAAGTTATAGTGGACAATACTTCGGGCAACAGGGCACCGATCAAATCGTAAGCCGCATCAGCAATTTAAATAAAACTAGAACTAGATAAAACCTCAAAGAAATAAAACTAACCTCCCCAACAAAAACCTGCAACTCCAATCTTGCTTATGCCATTTCTTTCTATAGCTTTGACAATGGCTTTTGCATCTTTAAAGCCTTGATCCTATATACAAAAGAACATTAATTCTTCAAGTATAGTTCGAGGAGATCGAGAATGATTAAAAATGTTAAAAACACAACTAACTCACATATCCATGATGTTTAAACCAAATCTGCAGAGAGTCCCCATCTTTGAATGGATCTCCACGAAAGAAATCTGGAACTACGGTATAAAATCCAGCTGCAGCTACTTTGTCCGCAAGCATCCTTTGTGGTTGTCGACAATTATTGGAGTATAAGATTTACATTAACATCACAGTACTTCGAATTATACTTTTTAGGATAGGAGTTCAATATTTTTAAATGGAAAAAGTTAGATTTGTTTTAGTCCTATATTTTACGGCACTTCCAAAATAATTCTACAATTGAGAAAACTCGACATATTGATTAGTTCCATAAATCCTGTAAAGCAGATGAATAAATGTGCCGACCATCAAGGACCAAAAGTGCCGAATTTTTACAATTTTAGGATCATTTTGCAGATTGCATAAAGCATAGAACTAAATGTATTGAAACCTAGGACTAAAAGTGTATTGCAAAATTGCGACATAATTCGGATCACGGAATACCTTAGGTGAGGAACCTCATATCCTGCATAATATGAGAAGGGAAAAAATACATAAATTAAGTAGAATACGAGCACCAAATCACTATAAAAGAAATTGAGTTTTCATAATATTATAAATGACCACGGCTTAAAAATCATGGTAAATAAATACTACTAACTACTGTTAAACAAGACCAAAGATAAAACTTAAACTTTACCACGATTAATCAATACTAGCCACAAACTTTAGTCACAACCAAAACATTTACCATGATTTTGGCTATAGATAATGTTTTAGACACACTTGTAGAAACGACTAATGACTGTTGCGACGCCGTGGTTGATTTTATTTGCTGCATCTAAATTTATTTTTTTGTGTCAACTTTACAAAAATTTTACACTTTTTTACTTATAACTGTTTTCCATCAAGTTTTTGGTAGGAAAAAATATCACATGCAATGCAATGCATATGTGATATTTAAAGGCTATGTGAATGTGATGTGATATTTTTCACAGACTCACTACTTTTTTCAATAGAAAAAATTAATAAAAATACGGTCATATATGGCAAAATGCAAATTCGCAAAGTTGAAATGGTAATTTGGCACAAAAAAATATTTAGACACCAAAATATAAAAACGGACATAGAATGTAATCAAAAGAATACGAGTCTAAATTCAAAGAAAAATAGGCAGTGGTATACCGAAAATATCTGATATCAAAATAACAGAGAAATTGGAATCCGCAGAGCCCGAAACGTAGCAGTCGAGACCTCCAAGTTTCTGGATTTTTCCTGCTCCTCTGTATGGGCTTTGAGTTGGAGGATTATCAGTGCATTGGTGACTTGACACGCCTACAAACAAGATGTTATTTCACGTCATTCACTGCTTTTTCTGTGGCCCAGTATACTTTGTTGTCTGAATAATTTGAGTTAGGTCTCTGCAGTTCAGTTATTGAACAGATATGAACTGGTTTTTTGATTAATTGTTAGGTATAAAATTGTCCGATATTGAATTAAAAGATCAAAACTAAGTAATTTTTAAAGTTATTGGACTAAAACTAAAATTGATAAATTTTAAAAAATTAAAATTAATCATAGACAAACTTAAAGAACTAAACATCCCGTTATTTTACTTATGTAACTTAATAATAAAAAATAAACGAGCCTAAGACTTTAATTAGATTAAAATCTGACAGTTTTCATTTACATTTTTATACTATATTATTCAATTTATAAATATAAGTAGGTCTGTTAATGGGTAGAGTAAGACCCTGTTCAGGCTTAGATTCAAAAGAGATCCAATTAAATTAATTTATACCCAAACCCTATTCAATCCAGTAAAGACAACTCAAGACCCATGGGTTAAGACTCGACTAGACCCAATTTTCAAGTTCGAGCAATCTAGACCTATTTTTTTCCCAACCCATTTTTTCTGCAAATCATGATGATTAAATTAATTTTTTTTTTTTATTTTCTACTTTTACCCATAATTTATGAATAAATTCGGAATTATTGAGATCAATTAACAAGTAACTATTTTGAATGGATCTAGACCCAACACAAACCTAATCTATATTTTTTTAATGGATCCAGACCTGGTCATGAGTTTAATAATATTTATTAATTTTGAATCTGGTTATGAATTTGAATTTTAGAATTAAACTAAAAACTTGAGTAGGATAAGTATTTTGACCACCCCAATTGAGTGACATGATTAGAAAGAAACCATATATTAATATACTATATTTTTTTATTTTTTTGCAAATAAATTATTATCAATAAAAATCATTAATTATGAAATTTGGATGCCATGTACTTGCGATCTGATTTTTTTTTAGCAGTCAAAATTAAATTAAATATGAAAAATATAAAAAGTTGCACTAAATTTCCAAATAAAAATGACGAAAAAGGGACAAAAAATGCATTTATACCTAAATATGCTCATCTATGAAAAGCTCAATTCTATGTAATTGAATAATTGATTGAGATTTTTTGCAAATATTTCTCTTATGAATTTTAAAATTAATTATGAAATTTTAACCAACTCCGTCAATTTAAAAAGGACGTACATACCTGAAATAATCGTTACGATCAAAGCGACGAACAACAGTTGTTTCGCCATTATTGATAAAATCTTATGGAGTTCAAAGGTGACGGAGGAAGATGAAATAAAAGTGGGAGCTTCGAATGAAAATTGCATTGGCAAACAACATTTATACACATGTAAAATTTTATTACAAGAGTTAGAATATATGAAACTTAAAATCCGAAATAAATCTCTAACGTTAATTGGGATGAATTAATTAGATAAGATCAAAATATTTACGGTAAGAAATTAATTGGGGATGAATTAATTAGATAAGATCAAAATATTTATGGTATAAATGTAACGTATTTCTATTGAAGAAGAAAATTAAAGAGGCCAAATTAAATTTTTTTACAATTTTTATGGGGTATATATAAGAACACACACTCACGTGTGTGTATACACACACACACACACACATATATATATATATATATATATATCTTAATTTACTATATAAAAAGTAATATCATTAAAGATAATATAAATTCCATGATATAGAGTGAAAAGATAAGAAAATAATAAAATTATTATATTCCCTAAATTGAAAATTTGAAAACAAGGTCTTAAATTATAATGTGAACTTACAAGGTCCAAATATAGAATAGATAATTAATCCTCTTTTTTCTAAAAAAACATTACAATACTATAAACAATTATTATTAATGTAAAGATTTTGAATAACCATAATTTTCTCAAATATAATTGTTCTAGTATCTTTAAAATATGATTTTTCGAATATTTCTATAAATTTTCTATCAATTTCTAGTTACTATAGAATTTAATTAAATACTAATATATATAATTAAGTGTTTAGTCAATAAGCATGATAAAATTGAGTAAATTAATTATAGTAATGATTAAATGTAACAAAATATAGTACCTTGATTAATTAACCAACTATAATATATTATTGAGTCAAATGGAGTATTTAATTCAACAGTAATTTAAATAGTGAAAATCATCAAAATTTTCGATTAAACATTATATCGAGGAAAATGAACTACACTTAATAAATGGACTAAGTAAATAATATAAATATGTAAATCAATATAAATTAAAATTAAAAACTTTCTTACCTGTTTATCAGTCAGCAAAAGTGTATGTTTATGTTCAAAATTTGTGTGATCTTGTGTGTGTGAAAATTGTGTTTCAATATTGGGTGTCTAACATATATTTATATATATATATATGTATTTTTATCGATAAATATTTTTTCTCATTCGAGTTAATCATTCTAGAAGTCACATCACATCTTTAATAAATAGTATAGATTCTATAAGACGCTCGAGCCATTTTAAAGTTCGGAATGAAATTTGATAATGAGCTGAGTGTCTCATTTAACAAGCCAATATTATGATACTTATATACAAGCAACAAAGGAAGATTGTAATACAAAATAATTAATATAACACGTATGATTTTTGGTTCTATTCGCACGACATATATATTTAGAGGTGAAAATAATATTGATATATTATTACAATATGTATTTAAGTTGTATTAATTATATATTACTCAAATTAATTAAAAAAACAGAAAAAGAATAAATATTAATTTTTTCTTATCTGAAATTTTTCTATAATACTAATTAAGTCAACGTTATAAACACATTTGTAAAGCACGTGCATGTAGGGAAGATCGTAAAAAAGAAACAATCATGGGACAAATTATTTAATGTTAATTTCCTAATGTTGTTAAATCAAATTATGTAAAGTCATAACATAGATAAGAAATGAGCATGTTTTTCTTCTAGTATTATATTTTAAATTTGGCACTCGAATGTTTTTCAAGCACAAATATGATCATTGTATGATCCGGTAAAGATTAGGGTTCCATATTCATAATATATAGCTTGTTCTGTGTCTGTGTCCATTGAGAATTTACATATATATATGTGGCGATAATAAGATATTATACTTGCCATTTCGTATATGCGTGCGTGTACGTGCATGTTTGTAAGATTGCATAAGGTTGTAATAAAATTACTTATTTCGTAGTACATCTAAAAACTATAATTTATGTAAGAGAATAACAACAAATATATTTTACTTCATTTTATAATATTCTTCTGTCCCAATTGGCCCTTTTAAACACAACATTAACATGTGGACTACATACTGTTTCAATCGATTTGTTATGATGAATAAGTGTATGCATATCTTGATCTAAAAAGTATTAAAATTGTAAGGTGATTGATTGGTAGAATCGACGAAGGAATATATATATCGCTCAAAGCAAAGGATAACATAAAACAATATTTGGTATTATGGCGCAATTATCCAACAATATGAAACTGCCTACCGCAGTACTACAACTGAAAAGCGCTTTTTTTCTAATTCGACATGCTATGATCATTTAATATCTTTCAAATATAGGAACCAACTACATGAATCACATAATTCACCCAAAAAGAAAAGAAAAAAACTAGGTATAAAATAAATATTATTTGCAAGTATTACATAATATGTGTTTCTATTGTACACAAATTACGCACGTAATGCTGACATCATTTTAACTTAATATGCGTGTTGAAGATACATGCATGCATATATTCCGATTAAACAAATTGATTTTATTATTTTACTATATTGTTGACGACAATATGCCAAAGGTTTACTCGTACGTAAATTGTGGATTTTTTTAAAAAATCTCCATCTTTCTCCTTTGACATCATACGTAATATTTAAGGACAAAATCTAATAGGTACAGTGTTTGTCCCCATAGTACACTACCTACTAGTACCATAAATACTCAAGTAATCTTTATACTTACAAACCTCGCATACATAAGTGAGAACGATATTGTATCACACGTGTGCAACACGTGCTATTGTATCATATACATGTGCAACACACGTGATATTGTATCATATACATCATATCACATAAAAAAGATCGCAAAAGTTTTACAAATACAAGAAGATGGAAAAAAAGTTTGATTAGTATTAAATCTAATGAAACAATTAAGTTGCTCCGATTTTGTAAAATTATTAAGCACTTGATTTTCTCACTCCATTATTTTTTCGGTGGAGACTGCTTATTTAACAACATATTATATTTTACTTTTGCGTAAGTTTTAGTTCACTTGATTAAGTTTTAATATAATTAGGCTCCATTTACTTTTTTAGATTGGACTGAATAACTTACCAATCCAGGCGAAACGATCATTTACTTGCTTGGATGAGGGCCCAAGCTTGAACATCATATCTGAGTCTAATCACTATTTCACTTAATAAATTCATCCAAATAATTTACGTGGGATGTGTTATTACACGCCCAACCACTATAGAACTGTATGAGTAAACAATACCCAAATCCAAATTCATTATAATAAGTTTAGACCCAGACCCAAACACATTATTTTTAAGTTAGACCCAAACCCACATTCAGGGCCATTAAAATAAAATAAATGGGTATAGGCTGGGTACATAATTTGTTCACTCTAATTCTTTAAACTTCAATACATAATTTGGACTGGATTTTTTTTTTTTTTAACATAGATTACTCTCATAATTGACAAAATAATTAGTAGTGATTGGATGGGTGGGGAAATTTTTCTTTTTCTTAAAAAAAATTGGAATTCGGGTCTTGGACCCATTGGGTCTGGGCTATATTCTAATAAGCGTATTGGGCATTTTTAAGGTAATAGATCCGGATAGAGTCTTACCCTACTCATTAACAGATTTAAATTACTGTAATCAATCTAAATAAACCGACTACAGTTAATCCTCAATCTTTTCATCATATATTTGATTCTAATTTTTATATTACTACCCCATTTCTCCATATCATAAAATAAATAGAGGCCTTATTTAATTTATTGCAAAATGCGGTGGCTAAGATACTGATCTCATCATATGCAACATATGGCGCGTACAATGGACCCACATGTTAAATGATTGATTATGATGAAATAATGTTCAACCTTTAAATTTTAGCTTGTTATGCGATATTGTAGAATAGAAATATAAAATAAAAGTGTATATTGAAATTTTAGGTGTTGATGAGTCTGTGACATATGCGCATAGAATTGCAATAAAATTTCTTACTAATTTTCATATGATACATACTATAAACAAGCGTGCGCGCGTGTCGCGCACGCATGCATGCGTACAGGCATGTGTATATAACGTGTTGGTAAGATCGGAAAATATTATAACTATATTTCTTACCTTTTTGGTATCTCCACAAATATATTATTTGTAAAGTTAAAAATCATATAATTTATGTATGAAGAGTTATGTTAGTATAGCAATAATAATTGAAGAAAGTATCAATAGTTTTGATGAAGAAAATATTAAAACTTTTATGCAAATTCATGAGGAAATGCGTATAATCTAAAGCAAAGGATCACATGGATGCATATTTCGATATTATGACATAGTTGTCTAATAATATGAAACCACATAGGACCGTATTACTGTTTAATATCGATTTTCATTTAAGCTTAAATTCAATTTTTTAATTTTTTTCTCTTGAAGTTTGAAAAAAATGAGAAAAATGGTGCATTGGACAGAAATTTGAAAATACCACAAAATTGAAGAAAAATGACTATTCTTTTCTCATCAAATGAAACTTCTATTAAGTTTAATGGTTTTATTAATAGAAGGACTAAAAACTCCAAAAAAATTAATCGTTTGAGGGTCAAAATTATAATTTCAAATTATTTTAGAATCAAAACTGTATAAGTGACTTTTTTTAGAAGCAAAATCATAATTATTGCTGATATTACAGATACAGTAGGTTCAAATTTATCTCCAAAAGCATA
>NC_026147.1:1154765-1156512 GCF_000512975.1 Sesamum indicum | reverse complement strand
TGTAGTAAATATAATATCACATAAAAAAAATAGCAGAATGGTATATATAATTAGACCTCATTTACTTTCTTAGATTGGACTGGATAATTTGCCAATCCAGGCGAAATGGTTGCTTACTTGCTTGGATGGGGGCCTGAGCGTGAACATGGTTGGAACAACCTATTTATCATATTTTGAAATGGTGAACTGTTAGTCATTCTAAATTTTAAAGGTAATTTCAAAAGCCGTTCCAAATTTTAATGGCCTATATTGTGTAACAGCTTTACGGATACATATGTATAGGAATGGCTTTTGCAACATTTTCGGCCGTTACAAACTTATGCAATTCTTATGGCTACAAAACTGACATCAGCAAATGTTCTCCATCCCAAACTTCCTTCAAAGGCCGTTCTGTTCCAAAAAGGTCTTTACAAATCCCGTATTTTTTGTAGTGGATACCAGCAATTTTTTTAAAAATAATTATTATTAAAATTTATTTTTATTTAAAAAATATTTTAATTTAATAATAAAATTTTAATATATTTATTAATATTGTGTACAAAAAATTAACAAAAATAATATTGTGTGTTCAGTAACATTGTATTACAAAATTTACAGCAATCATATTGTGCAACTTTATTTGAAGTAGCTACAACAGCTAGTTTTTATTAAAAAAACAATTATTATTGGAATGTATTTTTATCAAAAAATTAATTTTAATTTGATAAAAATAATATTGCGTCTTTATTAATATCGTGTATAAAAAAATAACAACAATCATATTGCTGGATTTTAATTTTAAAGAAAAACTTCAAAACACCCTTTTTAGTAATTTTTATTTTGTTTGCATCAATAAAATAATTTTCCCCTATATGGCAAGTGGAAGTTGAAATAATTCAAAAAATAAGAAAAGACCCAATGTTTGAACAATTTTTTTAATTGATTTTTATTTGTTTTATTATCAATTATTTAATCGGATGAGTTAATGAAATACGCTATAGATGTGATAATTATAAACTTTTTTTTTATTTAATTCATACTTGTATCATGCTTATTTTAAATTTTTTTTTTTTGACAATTTTGAGTACAAAGGTTGGATCCTGCTAATATTTCTTATCGATGAGTATTTAGTGTTCGCAAAAAATTTGTGCCTGCAAAAAAATAATTACAAGATTAAAAAAATTGAGAAAATTTCAAAAACCCTCCTGTGATAATAGGAATGTTCAAAAAACCTCTTATGAAAATTAAAATATCAAATACCCCCTCTATGATATAAAATAAAGTTTAAAAAATCCCCTCTGTACAAAAATTGGGCCACACGCGCTTTGACTGTGATTCTTTTATGAAAGTACCTTTTTTTTTTATATATTTTTGCCCTTTTCTCACATTTAATATATATAATATTATATATATGTATTTAATAATTAAATATTAATTTATATAATAATTATTTAATTGAAATTATATATATTTTTATTAATAATAAAATATCTTTTGTATAACCATTAGTTTATTATTTATATAATAAAATATTATTTTAATAAATTAAAATTAATTATATATAATAATAATAAAAAAGGCAGCGACGCCGCCGATACTTAATGGCCCCGAATCTTAAATAATTTGAAATAAATTTTGTATTTGTATATATATATATTTATACATACACTATATAATATATATATATTAATATAGGCAGTGACGGCTGTCGCCCACTCATGACTGGGGCAAACTTGCATCGCCCTTTTTAGTCGCCCCCCCCAAGAGG
>NC_026147.1:1152530-1154730 GCF_000512975.1 Sesamum indicum | reverse complement strand
CATCGCCCTTTTCAGTCGCCCCCGCAAAGAGGGGCAACCTCGCCCCCACCGCCCCCTTCTGGAAGGAGCGATGGCCAGATCTAGGGCGACGTGGCCCTTGATCTTGGCCCTTGATCTGGGCGACGGTGGTTACCCAGAGAGAAAGGTGACCTCCATTGCCCAGGCGTTGTCGCTGGCATGGTGGCCGGCAACGGAGAAGAAGAAATTTAGAAAAGAAACTATTTTTATAATTACGAAGTAAAAATAATTTAATTTTTTCAAATTTTAGATATTAAATAATTTAAATATTATTTATATTAAATAATATAACATGAAATAATTGCTACTAATTTTTTTGGTATTTTGATATTTAATTAATATATTTAATGAATAAATAAAATAATATTTAAATTAATAATAATTTAATTGAGTTAGTAATATATAATTATTATAAGTAACTTTTATATTGCATATAAATTTTTAATTTAAAAATTAAATTTAAGTTTATTAATTTTTGTATTGTATTTTTTAAAATCAAATAAATATAATTCCTTGTAATATATTTGGACTCAATAAATAATTTAAATTAATCAAATATATTTAAATAAAATAATAATATAAATTAATTAATTAAAAATATATTTAAATGTTAAAGAAAGGAACAAAGTGGACACTATACAGTTAACGTAACCTTAAAAAAAGTCAAAAAATGAAATTCACTCACACGATAGGCGAGTGTTAGACACTCTTCGTCAATTTCTAATCGAGAGGTGGGCTTTTTGCTATATTTTATTAAATACAAGAAATTTTTTTATCTATAAAATTAATAAGGAGATTTCTCACTAATTTACTAAAATCAATTATAGTGATAAGATAAATCATATCCTGAATGGGTAATACAAAATCATCTGAAATTTCAAATTGTTTAAGATAAGTATTAACTTTGAAATTAAATTATTGTCCAGATGATTCCTGAAATAAATACAAATTAAATTATTAATTTAATATCAAGAGATTTTCCAATTAATGATTTTTTGTAATAATTAAAAATTTAAAAATACCAAAAAAAAAAAGGTATTTGATCAAAATTGTACCAATTTAATCATAAATGGTTTTTCATATTTGCATTACTAATTCTTACAAATTTCATGCTCTTATATGACACAAACATTTGACAATTTTGTTTTTAAAATAAAATATTTTGTCATATTAACATTAACTATAGTTAATCTTGAAAAGAATTAACTAATGATGTCTTCGTTCATTAGTTAAATTCGAGGTATCATGAATAAGTTCGGGTCCCGTTGAATGTGTTGGTATTTTATCGATTATTGTAATTTGTCCATTATTTTTAATTAATGTATTATTTAATTTATCGAGATATTAATGTAATTATTTATGTACAGATGTACATTACTTAATTTTGGTCCAAGATATTAAATAAAAGAAATAAATAGAATTACAAACCAATAAATAAAATAAAATACAAGAAAAGGGAAATCTTTATTTTATTTTATTTTTCCTGAAAAATCAGAGAATTAGAGAGGAAAAAGAGAGAAGAATTCAATGTAGAGAATATATAAAAAGCGAACAAGAGAAAGAAAAAAAGAAAAGAGAGAGTAAAATAAACAAAGAAGCACAACTACCCCAAAATCTCTCTGTTTACATCCGATGCTCTAAGATTCGGCCGACGTTTGATTGCTCCAAAACCATAAGCCCACTCCGGTATGAATCGATCATGTGAATTATCCCAAGAATTATGAAGAATCTTGCAATTGTATCACTGTTTTTCTGGGATCTTCACCCTGTCTATTAAATATTTAACTCTATTTATGATTTTGTTTACATGGGCCTTTCTCAATTTTGGTTATTTTAATCTGCTGGTTTGTTTGAATTCGAAAGTTGTTGATTTTCAGTTTTTTTTTTTTTTTTTAATTTTTTATTCTGGGCTGTGATTCTTTTTGGTTATTAGTGTGTGTTCTTTTGACATGCTGAAATATTTTGGTTATTTGTTGTTGGTTAGTGAACCAGTGTGCCCTTTGAGTTTGTTCTGTTTACCTGATTAATTGGTTGGCTGAGTTATTCTCGGTTTTGATTCAATGGTAGTGAGTTTGTGTTGATTTGGCTGGTTTGTGAATTGAAAGATGGATTTGCTACTGTTTTTTCAGCTTTTTCTTTGATGCTTTTGATTTGGTTTGGAGCTGGTTTCAGTATTTGAAGT
>NC_026147.1:1084722-1152520 GCF_000512975.1 Sesamum indicum | reverse complement strand
TATAATCTTTTAGTTATGTAGATAGAATATTGAATCTGGCAAAGTGCCGAAAACGTTCTACTGTGCAGAATAGGTATGGCATCAATGGTTGCGAAGGCGTGTAGCAGCACTTCCAGTCAAATGCCGGCTCTGACGGTGCAAGAAAGAGGAAGTAGGAATAAGAGAAAATTCCGGGCAGATCCACCGTTAGCTGATCCCAATAGGACCATCCCTGTGCCTCAAAATGAATGTACCAGTTTTGAAATCTCAGCTGATAAGTTTGAGGCGATTCCCAATCATGGTCATACAAATGCGTGCAATATGTATTGCATGAACCAAGATAGTTCCGATGCTTTGAAACTTGACCTTGGATTGTCATGCACTGTGGGAGCATCTGAGGTTGGGTCAAGTCAGCCAAGAGAGGAGATGGAGGCGTCAATGAACGAGTTCCATGATGCTGATTGGAGTGATCTTACGGAATCTCAGCTAGAGGAACTTCTCTTGAGCAATTTGGACATGATTTTCAAGAGTGCAATTAAGAAAATAGTGGCTAGTGGTTATGGTGAAGAAGTTGCTAGTAAGGCTATTTTGAGGTCTGGCCTTTGGTATGGGTGTAAAGACACTGTATCGAATATAGTGGAGAACGCACTGGCATTTCTTAGAAGTGGACAAGAAATTGACCCGTCAAGGGAGCACTATTTTGAGGATTTGGAGCAGATGGAGAAGTATATATTGGCGGAGTTGGTTTGCCTTCTGAGAGAGGTTAGACCTTTCTTCAGCACTGGGGATGCTATGTGGTGTTTGTTGATATGCGATATGAATGTGTCACATGCTTGTGCTATGGATACTGATCCTTTAGGCAGTTGCACTGGTGATGCTACTTCAAATGGCAATTCCTCTATTTCTGCACAGCCTCAGCTGAGGACCGAGCCTAGAAGTCTCGAATCTAATATTTCAGTTCCTTGTAAACCAAATGCATCAGTTGCTTATGCCCTTAAATGTCCACCTGAAGCGTCTAATTTGGCTACAAATCAGGGTGAGGACAGCTTGCAGTCTGAGGTGCCTAACCTAACAGATGGTCCTAACATGAATCTGAAAAATTCTGTTGTTCTGGACAGGCTTGCTTCGGGTGAAGAATGTAACAACTGTACATCTAATATTAAAGAGAAATCCTTTAGTGCTGCAGGGATATCTCATACTAACACAGAGGAGAAGTTTGTGGGCAGTAGAAAACTTTCTGGAATTGCCAAAAGAGAGTACATTTTACGTCAGAAATCAATTCACTTTGAGAGACAATACCGTGCACATGGTTCTAAAAGCACTTCTAGAGCTGGGAAACTTAGTGGTTTCAGTGGTCTAGTCTTGGATAAGAACCTTAAGGCTGTAGCAGAATCGACAGGTCTAAATGCTAAGAACTCCTTCAAGATTGGCAAAGCAGTTTCCTTCGATGTGCCTCAGAAAGACGTGGATTATAATATTTCGACTAGCAGTGGATTGGTTTCAGTGCCAACATCTGGTATGGAGACTAACAATGGCAGTTCATTACCTGTTGTCCCGGTCAACTCTTCACCTTCATTACCTGTTGCTGATACTGAACTTTCCCTCTCGTTCCCTGCCAAAGGTATTGCTAATCCGATGCCCATCAGCTATAGCGATGAGGCTGCCAATTGTAGTTTTGTTGATTCCTCAAACGATAAGTCCCTCGGGCAGTGGGTTTCGCAGGACAGGAAAGATGAGATGGCTATGAAGATGGTTTCAAGAGTAAGAGAACTGCAAAATCAGCTCCAAGAATGGACTGAGTGGGCAAATCAGAAGGTCATGCAAGCTGCTCGTAGACTGAGCAAGGACAAAGCTGAACTGAAAACTCTTAGGCAAGAGAAGGAAGAAGTGGAAAGGCTCAAGAAAGAAAAGCAAACATTGGAAGAGAGCACCATGAAAAAGCTTTCCGAGATGGAAAATGCCTTGTGCAAGGCTAGTGGACAGGTTGAGAGAGCCAATGCTGCTGTTGGCAGGCTTCAAGTTGAGAATGCTGCACTAAGGCGGGAGATGGAAGCTGCAAAATTACGTGCTGCTGAATCTGCCGCGAGCTGCCATGAGGTGTCGAAGAGGGAGAAGATGACCCTGATAAAGTTCCAGTCATGGGAGAAGCAGAAGACTCTTTTTCAGGAGGATCTTGCAGCTGAAAAACGCAAGTTGAGGCATCTTCAACTGAAACTACAGCAGGCTAAAGATGCACAGTATCAAGCTGAGGTAAGTTTACTTTTGCTCTAATCTAATTTAATCTAATTACTGCATTTTGATTAATTAGAACATATACTGCTTTTGGACATCTGGGAATTGGATCTGCCATAAAAAGTATGCTGTAACAACAAATTGACAACTTTGAAGAAATACTGCAAATATCTGTTAAGAGGTAGCCGAATGTAAAGATAAATACGTATTTGCCTTAACGGTTATGCATGTACGTCAATATTGTTTTCATGCATATGCTACTAAATCCTTAAAAAGTGTTACCAAGGAACAAGATTTTAAGAAATTCGATGATGGCATTGTTGCTGCATATAAATTGTAGCTAATTTAAGATGTAGGGCCTTGCGTACCGAAGATGTGGCTTTTAAGACCGAAGATGCCAATTGATTCATTTTTGTGGCTATTTTCAATTTGGGTTGCTTCCTACTCAAAGGAGGTCTCTTGGAAGCGTAAACTTTAAAGAAAAGGAACTATTTCCTAATTCATACACATCTTTCAGTCCTTGTGAGGTTCTTGGTTGTGATTATTCGATGTGTAATCTTGACAATCACAGGTGAGACTGAACCAGGAGGAAAAGGCGAAGGACGAATTACTCACACAGGCCAGTTCATTTAGAAAAGAAAGAGAGCAAATTGAAGCATCCGCTAAATCCGAGGAGGATATGATCAAATCGAGAGCAGAAAACTATCTACTCAAGTACAAAGATGATATTGAGAAGCTAGAAAAAGACATTTCCCAGCTCAGGTTGAAGACAGACTCATCAAAAATAGCTGCTCTCAGAAGAGGTATAGATGGAAGCTACGCAAGTAAAGTCACCGACTCCAGAAACATTCGAGCCCTTAATGATTCCGCAATGTCCTACATCTCAAGAGCGGTGGCGCCCACAGACCTCAAGGACCTAACCGGGAACGGAGGCGTTAAACGTGAACGAGAGTGCGTGATGTGCCTGTCTGAGGAGATGTCCGTGGTTTTCCTCCCCTGTGCACATCAGGTGGTATGCACAATGTGCAACGAGCTCCACGAGAAGCAGGGAATGAAGGACTGCCCATCGTGCAGGAGCCCCATCCAGCGACGCGTTTGTGTGCGTTATCACTCGTAAGTTGTTTCATCTTAATGAGATTAGGCCCCCGTGCTAGGACTCACTGGCAATAAATACTGTTTTTGCATTATCTCTTCAAGACTTCAGACAACTAAAGCTTGCATTATGTGAGTGCAAATGAAGAAGAAAAATATGGATTGTGTCTCAAGTCTGGGATTGTACATCTGCTTCCCTTCTTTCACTGAATAAATTGTGTGGCTTCTCTCTTATATGCATCTATCCAGTTTTGAGCATGGATATCGCAAAACCTTTCATCAACCTCAACTCAACGGGTGTAAAAATTCTTGCCCAGATCAGGTTCAATAAACTTAAGCCATGTTTACTATTCCGGATTGGGGTAGATATCCAACCCAATCTGGCCCAGCTTGGTGGGCGGGTAATAAACTGTCGGGGCCCACATGGTCAGGATAAAAAGTTCGTTTCCTAAATTATCCCCATTCAAGTCTTTGATCTCTCATGCCCTTGGAGATGATCCAATTTTCATCTCTCAAATGTCTACGGTTGAGAAGTCGTTCGTCTTTTTATGGCATTTTTTGTTTTTTATTTTTAGTTTAATAGAACATGTGAAAATTGCTAATAAAGAAAAGGAAAAGTTTTCTGGAATATTTTTTAATAATATTCGATGTTCTTTATAAAATTATAAACACACTCTCTAAGGGGTATTTATGTAATTTACTCTGAGGGTGTACTTTCAAAATTTTACCCTTGAATAGGGGTGTATATGTAATGACTACAACTTCAAAAAAATGTATTTATAATTTTATAAAAAATAAAGGGATAATTATATTTACACCCCTTCATCTATTGTTTTTTTATACAAACCATTCTTATCTTTTTAAAAATTACAAAAACTACCCTTGGTAACCTTAAAAACTCCAAAATACACTGTCGACCCGATCAAACTTTAATTTAATTATTCAATAACAGAAATGTCATCAAAGGTGTTTCTGTAATTACTAAAAGGTAGAAGGGGTGTCGAAGTAATATTTATTGAAATGAATAATATGACCTCCTATTTTTTGTGTATTATTTTTACCAACTTCTAATTTAAACTTAAATTGCTTTATTAACTTTTTCTTTATTGAATCTCTATATAAAATTACATCTCTTAATAATTGAAATGTTAAATTATTCAAGTTATATATTAATAAAAGTTAGTTACTAAGTTATAAATTTAAATAAAAAAAATTATCACACTTGCATAAATTATTTTAAATTCTTATAATTAAAAGATTTATTCTCTTTTTTTGTTTGTAACTAAATTTTACTAAAATTAATAAATTACATTTATATATTAATATGTAATAATTGAACATATTTAATCATATATATTTATATTGATGGCGGACGATAGCAAAAGATTGGGAAAAGAGAATAATTTTTTTTAAAAAAATAATTTAATAATTTAAAATATATTTAATAAATAAATAATTTATTTTTACTATTCTAAAACTGCATAAATTATTTTAAATTATTATTTATTAATTTTAGTTTACTTATAAATAAAAATGGAGAATATAAACAATCTTTTAATTTTAATAATTTTAAATAATTATAAAAATATTATAATTTTTTAATTTAAACTCATAATCTAGTAATATATTAATTGAATAATTAAAAATTATTAAAAAGTGTAATTTTATATGGAGATTTAATTAAAAAAAGGTAATAAAATAATTTAAGTTTGAATTAAAAAATAATACAAATAATAAAAAAAATCTATTGAATCATATTACTCATCTCTATATACATTACTTTGACACCCTCTCTACCTTTTAGTAATTACAAACACAACTTTGAGGGCATTTTTGTACTTGAAAAAATATATTAAAATTTGACCAAGTCAACAAGGATATTTTGAGGTTTTAAAACTTGTCAGGAATAGTTTCTGTAATTTTTTAAAAAGTAAGGATGATTTTTGCAAAATTACAATAGGTAAGAGAATGTAAATATAATTATCCCAAAAATAAAAAATTATCTATGTAATTAAACCTAACTTCAAAGAATTTCAAAGTAATTTACCCTCATTTATATTCTTCTCTTGAAAACTCAATGTTTTGTCCATCAACTCCTTCAAAGCTAGTATCAATTTTTTGGGTTTTTTTTTTTAATTTTCAATCTTCAATGAAAAATATGTATTTTAATTTTGTATAGATTTTTATTTATTTTTTGCGGTGAACTAACCAAGTATTCTTGTAGACTAAGTTATAATTTTATTTAACTTTTTTATGGACTAAGTGAATATTTTTTTATAATTTTTCATATTTTTCCATCCACCACGTCCCATTTTTTTTTTTAAATTCTAAAAAACTTCCATCCAAAAATTACATAATTTCATCAAATATAAAAAATTATTTATTTTCAAACAACGGGAGATATTTGTACTTATGTCAAATATTATAAAAGCTTATTGTAATTAACCTAGTATTTATGTATTTTGGCCAGCATCATGGATTGATGAAAATGTTACTGTGTATCTTGTCATCTCGATTGCTTTTCTTGCAAGCCAAATTTCGATCTGGCTTATATTATACCAAAAGATTTGCAGACAGAGATTGAACACCAACAGGGCTGTAGTAAAACCATGAGTGGCCGATTATGAACTAAACTGAGCAACTTATGAGATGAAAATGGATTTCAAATAGTATTGTTAGTTCATCTACTTCCCAGCCAGACAGCAACAATTTTCCAAGAAAGTTGCCGACGCACGAAGCAGAAAATCCTGAAACGGGGGATGAATCTCCTGCCCTGTGTAAGCACAGAAAAGAAAAATGCACGCTCCCTACGCAGGCATTATCCTGTTCAGGTTCAAAGGGACTTTCTCAGCCCGACCTGCTCGTTGTCCTGGCTGGAACCGGCCAGCACACGAGCAGATACAGACACCCCCGGTGCATTTGTTTCATCAATTTACGAGGAAAAGAGAACGATTTTCATATACAAACAAGGCTAAGAAGAACGTCTTTTATTGATGAGGGTGGTTTAAACACAAACAAACATGTTTCGCCTAAGATGTCGACAAACTAGAAGCTACATATTTACTTACCTACTGCTTTTGAAGATGAGGTTTCTAAAACCACATTTTTCGACCATGCTTTATAGCTCAGACATTCCGATCTGCATCTCAGAGTTTATTACGGTTTGCCAGGAGGAAAGGCCTGCAATAATGAGAGCAGCTGGTTAGACGAAAAAAGCATATTTTTTTCTGATAGATTTTCCTTAGAAAAAGCCATGTCAACACGGAATGAGTTTCTTTGCAGGCAATAGCGTCACGTATCAATGTGTTCACAGAATTCCATAAGTTAGCTAAATGCTGGATAAACTGCCAAGGAAGATAAATATTTACTCACCTTTAGGTCTTGATGGATTTTACGTACTCTTCCGGCAGGTAGATTTCTCCTCCAATCTCACCATGTTGCTCCCCGCTGATAGTTTTCTTTGCAGCTAGGAATTCTGCACTCATGGCATCCATACCGCGCTGGACTGCTTCCTCGGCAGTCCCATAACCATGCTCCTCAGCATATTTTCTTACATCCTCAGTTATTTTCATAGAACAGAACTTGGGCCCACACATAGAGCAGAAATGTGCCACTTTAGCACCATCAGATGGCAAGGTTTCATCGTGAAAGGACATGGCTGTCATGGGGTCCAATGATAAAGCGAATTGATCCATCCATCTGAACTCAAATCTTGCCTTGCTCAGTGCATCATCCCAAGCTTGTGCAAGCGGATGGCATTTTGCTAAATCAGCAGCATGTGCGGCTATCTTATATGCTATAACCCCAGCCTTCACGTCATCTCGATTCGGCAAACCGAGATGTTCTTTAGGAGTCACATAACACAGAAGTGCCGTGCCGAGAGCCCCAATATTCGCAGCGCCAATGGCTGAGGTAATGTGATCATATCCAGGAGCAATGTCGGTTGTTAAAGGTCCGAGAGTGTAGAAAGGTGCTTCATTACACCATTCTAGCTGTTTCTGCATATTCTCAGGGATCTTATGCATGGGAATATGTCCTGGCCCTTCATTCATTACCTGAATAAATTTGCACACAAGTTGAGGCCAATAAGCATCTTAATGAAGAAACAATTTTGAGATAGCAGACAATGTCTTTGGTTACCTGTACGTCTTTTTCCCAAGCCCGACGAGTCAATTCTCCTTGAGTTAAGAGCTCAGCAAACTGGGCCGTGTCATTGGCATCATATATGGATCCGGGCCTCAATCCATCACCAATTGACAAGGATATATCATACTGATTACAAATGTCTAGGATATCATCCCAGTGTTCGTAGGCAAAGTTCTCTTTGTGATGAGCCAAGCACCATTTTGCGTGAATGGATCCACCACGAGAAACAATGCCAGTCATCCGCTTGGCTGTTAGTGGGATGTAACGGAGTAGGACACCGGCATGGATTGTAAAGTAATCGACACCCTGTTCAGCTTGTTCGATCAGTGTGTCCCTGAATATTTCCCAAGTGAGATTCTCAGCAATGCCATTCACTTTTTCCAGTGCTTGATAGATGGGCACAGTTCCTACTGGTACAGCAGAGTTACGCAGGATCCACTCACGAGTCTCATGGATGTGACGTCCGGTGGAAAGATCCATAATGGTATCAGCACCCCACATTGTTGCCCATTGGAGTTTGTGGACTTCTTCCTCGATGGAGCTTACAACAGCAGAGTTCCCAATATTAGCATTTACTTTCACCAAGAAATTGCGTCCAACTATCATTGGCTCCAATTCTGGGTGCTTCTTGTTTGACGGGATGATTGCACGACCACGAGCAACCTCAGATCTTACAAATTCTGGGTCGAGATTTTCACGAGCTGCACAGAATGCCATCTCCTCAGTTATGATTCCCTGCTTAGCATAGAACATTTGGGTGTACCTTGGTCCACCCAATTTCTCTCTTCTGGCAATCCACTCCTTCCGCAACTTGGGGAGTCCTGTTCATCAGACCAGTCCCAAAATTACAAGCTGAAATATGCAATCCTAAGCTTAAAGAGCAGTGTAAAACAACACCAATATTCAAGAATTCAATAATTTCTCTTGCAGCTTATTGGAATCTGAAGCTTATCCGAATGATATTATAACAGTACTTGCTATTAACTTAAATAAGAGAAAAAAATGGGGCAAAGAATGTGGAGATGATCAAATCATGCTTCATAACAATCTAAGCCAAACATATGAAATCTGAAGTTTCAAGACATGAATGCTCACTATTCTAACATTAAATAGACAAATATGAAAAGAAGTTAACTCTAAGAACATCAATCAACAACCTGTTAAAAAAAATTGAGTATTACGAAAGCCTACCAATGCGTGGGCTGATGTTCTGTGGACCGCTGGTGTCATAGGTGTCAAAATGGGGTTCTTCTCCCGATAGGTGAATTCGTCGAAATGGAATTCTCAGCAAATGGCCAGAATGCTCATGAATGACTTCCCTGAAACGCAAATACTTCATTAGACATCTATATGACAAATCAAAAAGGATGCCGAGTGAAATAAAGCTTGAAAACCATGTAAGTAATGCTATCAACTATTACAAGCACGCTTATGTATGATGGCAGTAATAATGTTAACGAGCTAACAAAAATATACTAGAAAGCATATCATATTTAGAAAAATAGCCCACGTGTATTCTTTGGAGCTTTTAGGGAAACATTCCTCGAAGGACGGAAGTGGAAGAAAATCAGGAGCATTAGGATCGGCCGTGTGCTTCCGTTGGTTAACCCTCTCTTTGTTGTTAGTGGGCGGATCAAAGGTCAATGTAGCTTTCGGGCCTGAAAAGGCAGTGGGAATTATGTCCTTTCTTCGAAAGCCGGCAGCCTGTCCGATCACATCAACCCCATGCAAGAAAGAGCTGCTCAGAAATTTTGGGGAAGTCGAGTGGTTCCTGTTGTTGCATATAGCTGATGCCAAACTAGTTTGCATAGACGCCATCCCTGGAATAGCAACGAAACAAAAAATGTTAGAGAGAATTGCAAGTTAGTATAACTTACAAAAACATGAAGAACAATTAGGATAGGTTAATGTAGAGCCAGAATAGCAAAGCCAACCGGAAAAGAGAACAAGGCCGATGACAGTACAGTACAGTCTCACATATTAGTTCAATACCGAAATCAATAATTAAACTCAAATTCCTATCTTTCACTTCTTATATTGACAGTAAAGTCCACAGCAATGCAAAAAAGAAATATAAGTACCTACTTGGATCATGATTTATGCTAATAACTACTTGTCTCAGAAGTGATCACCAAACAAAAAGGCGATCAAAGTTACAGCTTCCTCACAGCATGTTTATACAAAAAAGATATCAAACCATGTGTAATCAAGAACTACCCCTCACCCGAAATAAGTACAACAAAATATCATCTTTCTGATCATTAAACATGATTACAATCCAAAAACATAATAAAGAAAAAGTAAAATCTTACTCATGGATTGTTAAACTACAACAAGATCACAGCTCTTGTAAGTGATTAGTCCTCTTTTAAAACTTGTTCATGAAATCAAAAGGATGCCAATCCAAATACAAATTCTTGGATAAGTACCTAGCAGGGGGAAATAGCATTTTTTGGTCCCATAAGTTAGGCCAGTTTTACTTTTGGTCTCCATTCATTATGGGATTAACACTTTTAGTCCACGTGTGCCTACAACGTTAAAATTATAGACGGAAAAGTGACCGGGACCAAAAATACTAAATTTTATAAGTTACGGAACTAAAAGTATTTCTCGTAATGAATGGAACAAAAAAAAAAATGAGCCTATCTTATGGGACAAAATATGCTATTTCCCCTATCTAACAGAAACAACATCATTTGTTCCAAACAATGTATGGTGGCAAGTTATGAGAATGATAAAGAAAATTCTTAGCACAAAATAAGTGTACACACTTGCCACCATATCAAACTAACCACGGAACAAGTGTATACACTAGAATTTCCCGTCAACCACATTGCTAAATCATGTTCACAAACCCAAAACATCAACTTTTACTACAAATGCTTATCAGCCCACTTCCCCAAACAATGAACAACAAACTGAAAAAAAGCAAAAGGCAGCCCATAAATTGGATTGAAGGAAAACAGACCATGCAATTGCAACCACATCAAGATTCAGCTTGAGCAGATAAATTAAGTAGAAAAAAGAAAGGGAAAACAAGAACCTGAACCTCAACTGAAAAATCTTATCTGATGAGATATTTCTGACTGAAAAAAGGAAAATGAATTATTGAACTGATCTTTTCCTACTGCTCTTGTGGGCTTTTATAGCCGAGCCAAAAAGGCCCCGGAAAAAGGTAGAGTTTGCCAAAAAGATCGGAGAGCTTTTGGCTTAAAATATCTCTTGCAAAATGACAAGAAAAGAAGGAACAAATTTCAAATTGACCCCATAACTTTTATCTTGTTCACAATTTGGTCTTTGCATTAACTCTATTTAAATATTTCCCATAACTCTCTCATTTTTGTAACTTTATTGATGATAATGACATTTTCTTGGCCTTAGCCAAAAGGGCAATAGGATTGTGATTTTTTCATATTCACATGGAGAGTGTGGCCATCAGTAGTAGAGCTTGTTCACTCTTCCTTTCTTGCAAATGGTGACCCTCCTCTCCTTGAGTTTCCTAATATCTATGGAGAACAATATCAAATGATATGTCCATTTTCATCCTGCATTTTACTTTCCATATTCATCCTCTGGATACAACACAAGAGTTGAAGCTCGTAGAGATATCTTAGGGTTTCAAATGTTGTGGAATGGGGGAGAAGGCACTGGTTTACCTACCATATGAGGGTAGGGGCGGAGAACTCGACTCGAGCTTAATTCTCATTGTTCATGAGCTCGCGAGCTTTTTTTATTTTTTTTATTTTATATGTATATTTTTATATTTTAAAATTGTTATATATTTAATTTCATATTCAATATTTTATCAATTTTATACTCAAAATAACCATATATTATAATTATTAATTAATATCATATATTTTTATTTTGGATAATAATAAATTAATGTACTTTTATTTATATATTTAATCTTTACACAAAAATAAATTTAATCAACAATTTAGTAAAATATAATATTTTTATAAAATAATTATTTAATATGACACAAATAAATATTATATTTTAATATATATTTGTATTGTGTTACACTTTTTTTAAATTGACAAATAATTCACTTGTGATTTTTTTTTATCTATTTTTTAGTTTTATATTTATATCAAGATACATAGTATATATTATAGAATCTATTTTATTACTTATAAATTTATGTAAAAATTTAGTAATTTTCTATGAATTAATCTAAAAACAATGATAATAATAATAATACTATATATATATATATAAAAAGAGAGAGAGGTCCTCTACACTCAAGTCACAATCGACTCTTAACGAGACAACCCCACCAATTTTTTGTGAAGTAAAAAATGTTACAAGACATCAGAATGGACCTGGACTCAATATTCATGTTGTCAAAATTGCAAACCGAGAATGTTCATGCGGGAAGCGGACTTAATTTGGTATCCCTAAGTCACGCTCAAAAGGTATGATGTATGATCAATGTTGCATCAATGGTGAAGGATTACTATGATTTAATGGCTTACAGGAATACATACTCTGAGTCATTTAAACATGTGCATTCTGAAGATTATTGGGATGTCTTGAAATTTGAGTTGGGTCACGGTACTACTATTCGTATCTCTACAAGCCCTGGTCGAAACCAAATATCACGTATACACAATGAGATGGATTGGCCGCAAATTCGTGAAATGCAACAAACTCAACAAAGAGATTTTTCTAACAATGAAATGTGCCCGTGCGAGGTTGTCAACAATAATTGTATAGTTTTAGAATTGTATAAAAAAAATATACACTATTATTTATAATATGTCAAATCTCAAAAAAATAGCCGTAACTTATCTAATAAAATATAAAAAGATGGAGTAAATTTTATTTAACGGATAATGAAGGGAGTCTAAAGACAAATTAGGACATTTTAAGGGGCCAAAGCCAATATAACATTTTTGCCTAATTAAAATTTTCAAACGACGTCGGAGTATCTGGCAAATCCAACAACTCCATACAAGCGAAAGCAACCCATTCCCCTAAAAACCTACACCTCCTCCGCCGATCCCCCGCCGCCGGGTCGACTTGCACCACCGCCAGTGAGTAACTGTCATATACATGGAGAATGAGAACACGAAGAAGGAGAAATACGAGAGCTACGTGGTTGTGCACAACATAGCGAAGAGGCACAACGTGGGAACACTCGCCCGCAGCGCCACCGCGTTCGGTGTGTCGGAGCTAATATTGGTGGGGCGGCGCGACTTCAACTCCTTTGGCAGCCACGGCTCCACCTCACACCTCCGGTTCCGGCACTTCCACTCTCTGGCATTTGCCCGTTCCTTCCTCAAGGTTACAACTCACCCGACATGTTTGTGTCTGTGTAATGCGTTTTGGCGTGGAAAGTCTTACTTCTGGTAGCTAGATTGAATAAAAATTTCACCTTCCTTAAGGTTACAACTCACCCGACATCTTGATTTTTCTACTACGAATCTTCTTCCTCAATGCCTGTGTATTTGCATATGCCTTGAAAGAACATTTAGCCTCCGTATGATTATAAAGAAGTATCTTGTTCATGAAATCTTGTCGTTGTGGATGAGCAGTTACCATTTCCCTAGCAGTTGGCTGGTAAAATTTGTATTCCTTGTGTTGGAAAAAGTTCAATTATAAATTGAACATCCTAGTTTATGGTGTTGATTTATGTGGATCAATGGGTGTAAACCATAAGCTGCGTATAGAGAATAGGATTAGTCATGAGAACTTCTTTACAGTTCTAATTTAGTATGGTTATGATGTTTGCATTGATTAGGAGAGGGATTGTGATATATGTGGAGTGGAGATCAAGGATAATGCTATGGCTATAAACCAGCATCCTTTCAGGAAGAGTACCGCCTTTCTTCTCGGCAATGAGGTTAGATACTATTTTCCAATCCTCCCTTTGGGACTCGCAACTCAATTTCTAATATTAAGCGAGTAACTGAGGCCAATTATACATTAGGGAAACTGAGAAAATAACATGAAGTGGAAGTGTCTTTGTGCATGTAAAAATACATATATATTTAAATAAAGCCTACATTTACTTTGCTATTTCTGATAATAATATCTTGTTATTGCTGTCATTCAATTTGTTTTCGCTTACAATAAAGTGTATGTCTTGATACCATGTGTGGAATGTGGATTTTCTGTGATAGGGAACAGGGCTTTCTGCTAAGGAGTGTGAGATATGTGACTTTTTTGTTTACATTCCACAATATGGCGGTGGCACTGCTTCTTTGAATGTTACTGTAGCTGCTTCCATTGTCCTACATCATTTTGGAGGTATGGTGATCGATTTTACACTTATGAAGAAGGTGTTTATGCTACTAATATGCTTGCTGTTTTTTTCCGTAAAGGAATACATCTTCTTGGAATATGTATTTTGTTCACTGTGCTATCTTCTACTCCTGCCATTTGATTTGGTATTCCTTACCTTGATTTCATGTCAAAAGGTCAGAAATTAGTTAGGAATTTCTTAAAGCTTCGGCTGAATTCTATTTTAAAAGTCTCTTGTATATGCTAACCATTTAGAGGAAAGGTTTGCCTTGGCATTATCGACGCAATCCTACGTGTTGGAAGATCATTGGCAATCGCAATCTTAGGTGTTGGATAGGAACTACAGCAATATCATCTGAATGGCAGACAAAAAACGAATGCAGTGTCTCCCAGTTCCTTGATTTAATAGCAAAGACAACATAAATAAAATGGACATTGATTTATTTATAGAATGTAATAGATAAGTGAAAATAGCATATCAAATTAAGGTAAATAGACATATCGATTGTGGGTAAATAGGCGCACTGTGGGTACTGGTGGTTGTCTCTGTGATGACTGTAGCTGATTGTCTGATAGTTTCTATGTTACCCAAGAATCTTTCTGGACCTGGAACTATACCACTTCTTTTCTGGGATTATTTCACTTTTAATATATTTCTTTGTTTCACTTTTAATATATTTATTTTTCAAAATTTATTTCAGTTTGGGCAGGATTCTCTGAGAGAACCCGTGAAGGCAACAAGTTTCAAGTGGCTGAAAAACCAGCTAACCAGATGAGGAGAAGTCTCTGCACAGAATCAGCAGAATCGATCGCGGAGGAGCGAAGACTAAAAAAGGAAAATGCTGCAAATGGTTTTTTTGATGAGAATGGAAAAGACGAAGCTCCTTCCAACCTTCTTGATGCATTGTTTGATTCATAGTCGTGGGAAATCAGAAACCTACTTAACTTCATTACCAATCTCAAACTTTTTCCAACAAATCATGCACATGGATGGAAGCATAAAAAGTACACAGCCGTTGACCTGGAGCTTCTGGCTATTATCATACAGGAGCTTCAATATTGGCTGCTAATCTTGGGCAATGCCGAATATGAATCAAATTGGTGTATCACATATGTTGTCTCTGGCATTTGCTTGACAATCATTAGACTTTCCAAGTTTGTAAGAGGCACATATGAGTGTAACCTTATTCAGGATTGGTGTTTCTGAGGACCATATTGTATTATGTAATGCTAAATTCTGGACTCGGACATGCTACACATGTTTCTATCAGTAGTAAAAACGAGTGTATTTTTGAGTAGTTATAATACGAAATTGTTTGGTATTGAACGTGTCACTGTAGTAGAGCAAGTGTATACAGTATTTCCTTTGTTAGTTTATGCATCAAGATAAGCTTGATTGCCGCGTTAATGTCAAATGTTGTTGAGTAGGTGAACTCAGTTTGACCTTTATTTTCACAAGCATCGCTTTCTTGCTCTTGTAATGTGACTGTCTGGTCTAAGTCCTTGCATAGTTTATCATAAAAAGCAATGACAAGATTCTCAGTTCAACAGCTTCTGCTTGTTATCTACTCATCTAATTTCTTGTTGATTATAAGAGCAAGAAAACTAACACTGGCCTTTTTCATTTGTCTTTCAATTAACTTTTGACTTGGAATCCAGGAAAGTCTACTCTTAAAACAGAGAACCAAGTTGGAAAAGAATCCTAGGTTTCTGTCTCAAGAAAATGTATGTGCCCTCATTTGATCTTTTATGAAACCAATTTTTGTTCCTCCCCTTTTTTAACAAAAAGAAGGAAAAGGGTTAGCACCTATTGCTGATTAGAGAGTTTTTGGTGCTTGCACACTGGTTTGGGAGACCATTGAAGCAATTGTCTTTTGCTAAGTTGAATTAAATTAGACCCCTCTCAAAATACCAAAAATTCACTTACACTCCTTCCAAAAGTTTATCGTTTAAATCAAAAACATTTTTGTTATGGTTTGGATGAAAAATGATGACGTTAGCAAAAAAAATTACATACAAATTTCTATTTTACCCTCCATTTAACATTCACATATAACAATTTTGTATTTTTTTTACAGGAATAATTTTGTACTTAATAAAGAAAAAAATATAATAATGTTGTCCCCCCCCCCTCTCTCTATATATATATTACATTTATTCCCTTTATAAGTAAAAAAAAAGTAATGAAAATATTAAATGAGAGACAAAATTGAAAAATTATGTAACTTTTTTGTTGATGTCAGTATTTTCGTTCCAAACCCTAACAGAAGAAAATTAAGTGTAAACGAAAAATTTTCAGAAATGGTGTAAATATAGTTTCAAAATTTCTTTGGAAAATAATGTAATTTTACATTTTCCAGAGGGAGTCTAAGTGTAATAAATCCTTTAAATTATTTAAAAGAAAGCTCTTTTTTGGATTGTAATTTAAAGACTTCTCTGGATGTGGTTGTAAATAATGGACATATAGTCCTAGATGACTTATGCAGATTATATTTTATAAGAGATGGAGGGGTACAATCCGTCACAAAATATATATGAAAAAGTAAAATAGAATTCAGGATTTGTCCTCCTTAAGACCTCCAAAATTGCCCTCCCAAGTGCATCAAAACGTTTTATCTGACCTCATAAAACACAGAATTCTTACCCAAATAGTATACTACTTGAAAATCTTGGTTCTTTTGTTGTTCTTGTCCAGTGTTCCTATTGGGCAACACAAAAAGTCCTGTTTCACAGGTGGGAGTTGGTTTATGTTGTAGTCATGGGAAAGCAAGCTCAACAATAATAGCCCCCATTTGTCAACCTCTAACCTTAGTTTTTTGGAGCAGTTGAGATTGTTGTTTTGTCCAGATAGCCAACTTTTCTTTCACATTTGCCAGCATTGTGCATCAACAAGACAAGAACCCCACCTCTTTACACTCATCTCCTTACATATCCAATCACTGGTCTTCAACAAATACACAAGTTATTTAGTTTCTGATACTTTCTCCACGCAATCAAGAAAGCCTTCACAACTTTCTTGCAGCAACCAGTTATCTTACATGTTTTATGTTCTCAGAAGGAGGTTTTGGCGCCTTTTCTCGAGGGTACGTTGGTTGGTATGGCGACGTCCTAGGCCTAAACTCATCGTCAGGAGGCTGAATGCAAGAGTTGAGCCGAAAAAGAAGCCGAAAATCAACTCAGCAGTCCATCAGAATGGCCATGTCAATGGCCCCTTCATGCAGGTTATGCCTATTCGACTAGCCACCTTCAATGCTGCCTTGTTCTCCCTTGCACCTGCCGTCCCAACAGCTGAGAAATCAACCGTTTTCGTGCACGAAGAGAGTGAAAGCATAACTGCCCGTCGTCCCAAAGGAATACTCAAACAGTCTCCACTCCATTCCATGATGAATGCATCAGAAAAATCAAAACCAAAGGTTTCCATTAACCTGCCTGAGAATGAGATTTCTTTAGCACAGAACAAGGTGATCAGCATAGTTGAGGATTCCTCAAGCAAAACATTCAGTTTCAACAATAGGATGAGATCTCCCATCTGCTTCCCTGCCGGCATGGCTAACTGGCTGACCGATGTCGGTTTGTGTGGAAGTAGGACCATTTTTGACGTGCTCAAAGAAGTAGATGCCGATATCTTGGCCCTGCAGGACGTGAAGGCCGAGGAAGAAAAAGATATGAGGCCGTTGTCTGATTTGGCTCGAGCGTTGGGGATGAACTACGTCTTTGCGGAGAGCTGGGCTCCTGAGTATGGCAATGCTGTTCTGTCAAAATGGCCTATCAAGAGGTGGAAAGTTCAGAAAATATTTGATGACAAAGATTTCAGGTATTTCTCACTTTCCTTTCCCATTCTTGAATGTTTAGCAGATATTCATGATGTCATATTGGAATTCCGCATGAAAACAAGTTTATGACTTTTGTCATGTCTAAAGCTTAATTACCCTTAAATTCCATCTCAAAATGCAAAAATTGCACTTTTTGTAAAATAAGTTTTGAAATTATACTCACATCCCTTTCAAAAAAAATTTTCTTTACATCCGACATTCTTCTGTTAGGGTTAAAATAAAAAAAAACGCTAACGTTAACAAAAAAGATTAAATAAATTTTTAATTTTACCCCTCATTTAACATTTCAATATATATATCTATAAAGAGATAAATTACATTTTTTCTATTATAAGTACAAAATTATTATATAAAAATGTTAAATGAATGGTAGATTTGAAAATTTATGTAATTTTTTTTAATGACATCAACATTTTTCGTTCAAATCATAACGAACGGAAATCAAGTGTACAATGAATTTTCAGAAGAAGTGTATGTACAATTTTAAAATTTTTTTTAAAAAAACAAGTGTAATTCCACATTTTAATAAGGGGTGGAACTGTAACCAACCCTCAACCTAATGATGCATCAGAAAAGCCTCATCCTTCTTAGGTTTAGGAATAGAGTTAATTATAATCTGAAAGTTATAAAAGTACAGAAACATTGGACGGGATGTCAGTATTCCATTTTCAAAATGTGATTAACTCTTAGAAATATTGGTATTAATGCGATTCGTCGTAATGTGATATTAAAAATGAGCAAATTATTCCCCTATAAAAAAATACTAAATTATTCCCTGTGTTTTCTAAAATAGAGAAATTTACTCCCCTCACGCGATTTCGTATAATCCATGCTCGTATTCTTTATCTTCTAATTTTTTTAATTTTTAATTATAAAATTATATTTATATCTTTACTTAATAATTATTGAATCTAATTCGATCTAAGGTTTACATTCAACTAACAAGATCGATTGTCTAAATTTTCTTTAATTTGAATTAAGGGTCTAGATTTACATTTGTATATTTATGTTATATAAATTTTACTTTAAAATATATATAATACATTTTAAATATATATAGAGAGAGGGGGGGGGAGAGAGGCTGGCCAGCGACAATGGGGGCCTGGAGGAGGAGGGTCGACAATGGGATTCGGTGAATGGGAAGGGGAGCGACTACGGCTAAAGGGTTGGCTCGAGTTGGGGAAGGGGGATGGTGGGCGGTGACTGGGAGCGGGGTGAGTGCAGGGTGAAGGTGCAGGCAACGGAATGGGTGGTGGTGAGGGTGGAGCTCAGAGGTGAAGATGGTGAAGCTTCGTGGACGTGATGTTGGTGGAGCACGGAGGGTAATTTGATAATTAGTTTTTCATAAAGGATAATTTGCACATCCCATATAATAAGAGGTGGCTTGCATTTTTCTCAATATATATACGTATATCAATGAGATAAAGAATTCATCATCAAAAAGAAACTTGCGCTTGAAAACTAATAGGAAGCTACATGCTTTGCACCAGGAATGTGATCAAGGCAACCATTGACGTTCCGTGGACAGGGGAGCTCAACGTTTACTGCACCCAACTCGACCACTTGGATGAAAGATGGAGGATGAATCAGATGAACGCGATAATTCAGACGAGCGATCAACCTCATATTCTTGCTGGAGGACTCAACTCTCTTGATGCATCAGACTACTCATCAGAGAGGTGGAACGACATTGTGAAGGTAATCATTTCGTTTTCTTTCAACAATGCCATTCATGTATGTCTCCCTGTTACTAAACGTCTACCATGGTATTGTCCTAGTAGTACTACGAGGAACTAGGAAAGCCGACTCCAAGAGTTGAAGTAACGAATTTCCTCAAGGGAAGAGAGTACACGGATGCCAAACACTTCCCAGGGGAATGTGAACCTGTAGTCATGATTGCCAAAGGCCAAAGTACATTTAACTTATCTTATACTACTAGTCAAGATATCAATTCCTTTACATCTTCTTGAAAAATTCTGGTATTGAAGCAGATGTCCAAGGAACATGCAAGTATGGAACTCGGGTCGACTACATTTTGGGATCCCCAGATTTACCATACAAGTTCGTGCCCGGATCTTACTCAGTTTTGTCATCAAAAGGCACCTCTGATCACCATATAGTAAAAGTTGACATTATGAAAGTAGCTGATAAGAGGCCGAAGAGCAATAGAAGACAAAAGAAACTGAAACAAAGAGTTTTCAGGCTAAGCAATTCTTGTTCTAGTAGAGGTATTTGGGAAATAAGTTGCTGAGTCAGTAGCATCCCAAATAATTACAGCATTCTGAGCTTGGTCCAGCTTATCGTTTTATTTGTAAGCAGATATTACCAATTAAAAGTTCATTCAAAGATAACCAAAGTGGAGCTTAAATAGCATATATATATATATATACACATATATAGCATATTCTTTGAAGAACAGATGACAGAGTCATGAGCTAAGGAACCTGAAAAATGATTCCTCAAGCTCTTTTCATCGACCAAAGTACTTAAACCAATATATCATAGACTCCTCTTGCATATCTTAAGGGATGCTAAGTTGAAGATGTAGATGAATTCTGGCTGGAAGGGCACGCCATGCTTGCTGGACATTAGTGCCAGAAACAGCCGGTCCAGAACAGAAACAGCCGGTAGCAACCTCATCAGCAGATCTTCTGTGTAGACTCAAGATGGATAGAAGCATTTCCACAATGGCCACAACAGCTCTTGTACAAATCCCCAAACCAAGCAGGCACATCAATGATCATTCTTACATCACCCTAATGTGAATGACTAAAACAAAGACAACTGATATAATATCCCAACTTTATATTACTTAAAGAAATTTCCATAAGTTTTTGCTACAGTCTATCCGCTTCACCTGGTATTGCGCTCAAGACAATGACCTCAATTAGGAACACACAGAATTCATCCAGCTCGATCCTCAACAATAGAGATCATCCCGACTAAGCATCATTGGAAGGTGCCATCGCCAGATGTCATTTGGTTTGAAAACAGGACACAACAACCAAGCAATCTCCAGTAGGACCTCCCAACTCCCCCACCCCCCACAACCCAAAGGGGGGAAAGAGGAGGACGTAGAACGACATCAAGTGAAGTCCCATCCCAATTCACATTATGCCTCTTGGCCCTTCAAACCTTCCTAGCTTCGAGTTGTCAAGATTACAAAAGCATTAATAACTATGATAACAAGAAGCTCATCAGCCCCAATCTACCACTTACACAGAACATGAAAACGCAAAAACAAACTCAACACAAAGAAAACGAAAAGAAAAACATAACTCAAATGCCCAAATATTTACAACCTAATAATATAAACATAATATTATTGCTACTGATGATTTTCATTGATGATACATACGACGCACAACACATGAGCTACGACAACAGCATATGATAGACATATGCATTTAACAATTTCTGTCGACTTCCCAAACTCCAACTAATCCCCAACCCAAATTACCCAGTTCAAAGCTACAAAGGCTAAGTACTTGTAGTAGTAGTAGTAGTAATTATCAGTGAAAGAGGTCATAATTCTTCCACCAGATCCACGTCGCCACATAATGATGTGCGTGAACAAATACAGAACCCCATAGAAAATAAGAAAAACTAGATACGAGACCACCTTCGACTGAATCGCTTCTCGTTTTTGCTTAGAGCTCCAGATCTTGTATATTCTTTCATCCGTATTGTTGAAAAAATATCTACGGATAGAAATCCAGATTCAAGATAATCTAAGCAAGAAAGCGAGTTCTTGATTTTTTTCTCAATCATATTCAGAATTGGGGAAATCATTCGAGACGAAGCAAGCGCCGCAAATCCCTCGTAGCACCGTCATCGAAGGGTTCGCTCTGGCAATCATTTGAGTCCCTCTTGTTGAAGAACGAAGGTAGAGGTACAGATCTGGGAGATGGCGACGAGAAAAAAGCCGATCCGGCGTAAACATCACCGGAGGAAGGCGCCCCTAGGCGGATCTGCTTCGGCACCATTTCCGGCAAGTCGGGTCCGATTCTCACCGTCCCGAGAACCGCTAGATCGTCAACCGGCTTTTGAGTAGGCGCCTCGGCGCTTCCACCACTTACTTTAGAAGCAAGCGAACTCAACGATTCGCCTCTTCTCAACAGCGTCACTTGCCCCATGACGGGGCCGCCACCGCTGACCTCAACCCTCTGCCGTAGATCGGAAACGCCGCCATAACTCGATCTCTTTGTCTCCGCCGCGGCGTTGAATCTCCTCTTATCCGGCTTGGGAGACGTCTTCCTATGTTGCCTCCGGCTCGCGTCTAAGTGCGTCAAGCTTCCGTTCGCCGGAAAATTCCTCCTGCGCGGACAAGACGTCTGTGGCACGCGGAACCTCTCAACCAACAAATCTTGGGGCCGTAACACTTCCGTCGCCATTTTTCACCTCAAAAAGCACCAAATCTAAAAGAAACCCAGAAATCACCCTAGAAATTTCAGAGAAAAAAGAGGGAACCCAGAAATATGTATATATATATATCCTTGCCAAACAAAATTAGGGTTTGTTGATAAATTGACAAGGGAAAGATAGAAGCTAAAAGTTTAGATGAATCAGTTCCCAAATCGTTCTCCTTCTCGTCTACAACTCCTCTTCCTCTACAGGGAGGGAGACCTCTTTTTCCCTATAATATTTCTTTTTTTTCTCACTCACTCAATTAATGAGGTAGTCCGATAGCGCAGCGGGTCATATATAGGAAAACAACTAGAGAGAGAATATCTAGAGCTCAATTTCCACTTTTGGTCCCTCATCTTAGGTTCTCTATGCATTTGGCCCCAATTGTTTCAAAATATTTGCATTCTGCCCCATAGTTTAATGTAATTTTTCAAATTTAGTTCTTTTAGTATCATTTTTGGATAGCAAAAATCAAAAATAATTCTTACAAGCAAATGATCTCCAATACCTCACTCTCTCTCCCTCACTAAAACTGTCAATATCCAAATATTCATATCTAACAACTACTGACAACTATAACAATCATATACTAATTATCGATATCAAATAACTGTATCTAATCAACAACTATTATTAAGGTATAATAACATCTAATGTGCTAGTGGGATTTGAACTCATGACCTTATTATAGTGATGGAGCCTCAATTTCGTCAATTGAACTACGCATCACTACCCGTCAATAATGCAATTTCATAGTAACATTTGTCTTGTCTTAACTAATTCCATATTAGAAATGATTTCAAGTTCTTAAACACGTATTTCGTAGCATTGTAATTGAATTCCAATACCTTTAGTTATTTGAAATTTTTCCTCAAATGATTCATTCAAATTAAAATTTCGACTATCCAAATGCAATATAAGTGTGCGTTTGGATTAATAAATTTGAAATTCTGAATTCCAAATGCCCAATAAAAAAAATTAGATAATTTTAAATTCAACGAATTTTAAATTATTCAACTCTAATTCTGAACTATGTTCTCCTGAACATTGATGGATCTTAAATTCTTCTAACTCAGAGACATTTCAAATTCAAATCCATCATCCCATATATTTATATTTATACTGTTATTAAAAATAATTATCGTATCAATTTTTAAATTTCGAAATTTACCCTTTATTTCATTCATTTTCTTCAAACAAAATTGCATAATAGTAATTTTAATATTTTTAATAATCCTACATATTATAATTTATGTTCTGTCTATTACCCCACTCCATATTTATTTTTCTCATGGATTTCTTTTTTTCCCCTCTCTTCACAATTCACATCATGTTTGTTTTTTTTTTTTTTCTTTATCTTACATATCTGTTCTTTTGTATATGACAGTGGGGGATGACGTGCCATAATAATTAGTATCTAAAAAAAAAAAAGCAAACAAACAAACTATGATGGGTCAACAAAGAATTTTCCAAAGTTAAGGTACTAAATTGCAAATTGGGAGAGAGAAAGGCGTGGACGATATTTCGCAGCGAGTCAGTCACCGCCCTTGGAGTTGGAACAACGCGTAAAGCAATTAAACAGATGAAAATAAAATAATAATAATAATAAAATTAAAAAAAGAAATAAAGACAAAAGGGGAAAATGCGCCGCCCTCTTTGATTTAAAATTTTAGGGCTGACTGGACCGGGTCAAGGATGTGGGGCCCGCCTAAGCTGATTCTGACGCCGTTTGATGCTACCGTTAGTTTGAGTTTTTGTCGGCTTCTCACGGATTGATTGTCGTGTTTACTTGGAATCCGTTTACTTTGAAAATGAAATTAAATGAGTAATAGAATTTTTTTATAATAAATAAAAAATTAAGAAAATTCGATCTACTTATATGTATCATCAAAATTATATTAATTTTATTAAGTGTTTACTTTGAAATATTCTAACGACTTTGATAGTAAAAAGATATTTTTAGCCCTTTTATTCCGAATTCTAGATTTAAATCAACAACAAAATTTACGTCCAAAATCATCCATTTGTCCTAATATTGCACGACCACCGTTGGAGACTCGGTTCATTGAAAAATTCGAAGATAATTTTTCGGAATTTTCATTGTCCAGGTAAAGAAATTATTTAGCTTTGTGGTGCTATTTTTCCAGCTAGCAATGCTTTGTCTTCAGATCTGTCAGTTATTTTTGTTTCGTTTTTATTTTGTTAATTTTAGGATATTTATTCCAGCTAATATGAATTACTTCTTTTTTTAAGAAACCAAGACGCTCAATTTTTAAAAAAATTTATAGAACTCTGGAAAGTTTCTATACAGATTTCTAGTAATTTAAAGTTGAAGTTATAATTCGAAGATGTATGAAAAAGGTTAGCTAAACTTAATAAAAATCGGTATTTTAGGTCGTTCAAAAAAATTGGGAGAAGTTTGTTTGAACCCATGTTTGAGTTTCGGAGAGAGTTTTTTTTTTTTTAAATAAAAAAAAAAGTTCGGACAAAGATTGTACCTGAGAGACGAGCTTATGTTGAGGAAAGAATGGCGGAATATTTCCACTTCCAAGACGTCTGAAAGAGATGGAGAAAGAAGAATGGCTTTGCACTCACTTTTTTACTTAAGATCGAGCGGTGTTTTGGTAAGTGAAAAGGGTTAGTCTCCGGACTAAATTAACACCACCTCTCAAGGTGGTATTAGTTATACAGGTGCAACAGTAATTAGTACTGAGCTTTGATTTTATACCGGGCCTCCATACAACAGAGTAAGCGCAATATTAACTTATACTAATTTTCTTATATAGACTTATCCATCAAAATAAACGGGGCCTTATATTTTATAGGGATAACTAAACTTCTTTTATTGAGATTTAGTATAATTACACATAAATTACTTATAATTTAAAAATTTATATTTAGTATCTTTGATGTTTGCTTTCGTCTACTAAATAAGTTCATTCGTTAGTCAAAATCTACTAAATTTCTTGATATTAACAGAAAAATCGGATAAAGATTTACATATACCATCGATTAACTTATTACTAATTTATTGCAAGTCAAATGATTTTTTTATTATCAAATTATCCTTATACATCTTCACCCATTAACACGTGTAAGAATCTTCACCATTAATCAAGAAAAATTTATTTGACCTGCAACAAGTCAGTAATAAGTCAATACATATTAATTTTCGTTCAGCTTTGTTTTGGTAATACAAACAAATTAGTGAATTTTGACTAATAAAGAGACCTATTTGTTAGACGGATTCAAATCTTAGGTTAAGATTATTAAATTAATATGACTTTTTTTTTTTGTTTGTCATTTCATATTTTTATATTATTTAATTTTATTTATTTATATAACTCCCACTTTCCACTATTTTTTAGTAGCTTTTTTTTTTTATTTTCATGGATGCATCTTTTTGCTTTCTAATATTATATCATTATTTTTTTTTCACCACTTCCTTATGCATTTAATATTAGCTTATTATATTATATATATTTATTAAATAATAAAAAATATATAAATATTTGATTTTAAATAATATTTAGTAATTATGCACATACATAGAGTTTGCCACAAACTTTTCTAATAAAAACCAATAGAGAAGTATTTAATATTTATATTTTCAATTATTTATTTGTATAGATAATCATTTATTATAAAAAAATGTAATAACAATATTGAAATTTTTATATATAATAATAATCCACAATATAAATATAATTCTAATACACATTTAGAAAAAATTACATTGCATTAATTATTTAAAAAGTAAAATCAAATACAGTATCATTTTTTGAGTATATTGTTCTCACATCGTAATTTTATAATCTGGTTTTACGTTGAAATAAATAAATAAAAACTCATAATTATATATTTTCCGTCAATGAACAAACCACAACCACATAACAAATATTCTTTTTTTTTTTTTTGTGAAAATGTAATTATATTATGATTTCATCAATTTTTCCATAAACGAAATATTATATTAATTTAATCAATACATCAATATAATTCAAAATAATAAATAAATTATATGATAACTCACATCAAGTGAGATAAATACTTACATATCCAGTGAAATTCGAACTTACAACTTCAAACGACATATCGAGAAGTGATAATTGGTTAAATGGTAATTTTACTTCTCTTGTTGTAATTAAAGATTGTTCGTAATTTCTTCAATCTCATTTTAACTGACATATATACTCTTGTTGTAATTAAAGATTGTTCGTAATTTCTTCAATCTCATTTTAACTGACATAAATATTATATCAGCTAAAAAAGAATAATTTTGTGCTAATTATTTTTTCTTGGTATAGAAATATATTTTAAATATAACTTTTTTTCTTTGTTTTTGTAATTTATTTATGAATGTTTTCAAAACAAATATAATATATATATATATATTATTTTTTTAATTTTTGTATAATAAAGGAAAAGCATATGGCAAATGCAAACACAAAGGGGGGGAAAGGTCTTTGGTGGGGTGTGTGGGGGGAAATTGCGACACGTACTCGATTGTTCTAACGGCGTTGAGAAAAGCATTTAATTGTGGTAATGCCGTTAACTTTAACGATGAACTGTCAATTATTTGGGGGACGAAAAAATATGTTCTTATCTTTGTTTTTGTCTTCAAATTATTTTCGGAATGAATCAAAATATAAATAATATTTGTCATCATATAAAAATATTTTATTTGAGTTTTTTTTAATTATTTTAACATAAATATATACATATATATACACAGATATATAAATATATATAAAAAGATATGATTTGATAATGAATAGTAGTTTTTGTCTTTCGAAACACAACATTAAACATACAATACTTATTGAAAATTATCTCCAAAAACAAATCGAAACATACATACTATCTCTAAAACATACTTGTTTATCTTTATTTTCTATCTCTATCTCCATAAAATATAACAAAATACTCAAAAAAACGAATCCAAACACTATGATGACAGTTGATGTTTATCCGGAATCCATCCAACGTCCGTGTGGCTGATGACCACTTGTCCTACTTATTATGGAAATTCACTTGTTCGCCACTTTTTTTTTATCTATGCTTCTTGTGTGAGGTACGATGATGATTGAATTGGATAAATTATTGAATCATTAGTCTAATTAATTGGATTAAATTAAAAAAATTGATAGGCTCGCATGTTGTATATGAATTGATTAAATAACAATGTATAACAATAATTTTTTATATAATTTATAAAGAAAATAATAATTTGACAAAAAAAAAACCCTTTGGAAAAATGCAAATTTAAAATCAAAATTTTAAATTTTAAACCACACAAACTCGTGAATTTTAAATCAAAAAGTACAAATCAAGTTGAAACACTTTATGCTATAAATATAGAAAAAGCTTAATTAGGTCAAAATTGATTTTGATCTCAGCGGTTTTAATCCTATAAATTGGTCTGGACATATGATCAAGTAACTCAAACTGACCTATCTTGAGAACATTGGTGAAGTATTCTCCATTTTAATTTTATTTGAGCTTTAGATTTTATCCTTAAAAAGATGCATAGCTAATTAAAGTAGGAGGACTTGAGGCTTATAAGCGTCGCAAACTCTTCAGCTGCAATCGATGTGGGACGCGTGACAGCATCATCAGCCACTCGTACGAGGGGCTTGGGATTAGCCAATTGTGAGGCATGTGAGGGAATTTGTCCATCCTAACTTTATATGAACCTCAAGGATGTTTTTTTTATCTATAGACGATATGAAAGAGCGGTAACATCATTGGTCCATACGAAGGGTTTGAAACGTGCACATAATTTCATTTCTCAAAAGAAGTGCTCATTATAATAAGCCGTGTAAAGCTATTGATGCCCTATTATTGTTAAATTTTGCTTTTACGTAAAATATATGTAGGGTTAATTATATTTAAACCTCCTCTAAACTATAAAATTATACTTTTTTTAAAGAATGTTTGAAATTATACTTACACACCCTCCAAAAATTCTTCATTTACATCTGACCTCCTTTTGTTAGAATTTGGACGAAAGCATTGACGTTAGCAAAAATAATTACATAAATTTTTAATTCTGTCCGTCATCTAACATTTTCAAGTATACAATACTTATAAAAAGATAAATGTAATATACATATATATGTACGACGTGAGGTTAAAATCATTATATTTTTAAAAAATATTAAATGAGGGATAAAATTAAAATTTTATATATATTTTTTGTAACATCAGCATTTTTTTGAAAAGCTCTAATGAAAGAAGATTAATCGTAATCAATGAATTTTTGAAAGAATTCTAAGTGTAATTTTAAGATTTTTTTGAAAAATTATAATTTTCTATTTTAAAAAAGGATTTAACTATAATTAACTCAAAAAAAATAATATAACTTTCATCAAATGGTACATTTGTACGATAATCCAAAATTAATTTGAATTTGAGAAACATTTCTTGAAATGCTCTAATCAATATCATTTATTTTTTTATCATACTGGTATTAATTTCTTATAAAAAGTTTTGATTATTTCGATTCTGATCACCTCTAAGGTGAAAATTATTCCCAAATTGAATTTGTCGAACATCAATGAATTATATAACAAGTACAATACACTTATCTTGTAATAAATATACAGTTTTGATTAAGTGATAGATCACATTATTAATATACTATATTTGGAAAATTGTGCAAGCAATCTTCTTGTGATATTACAAATAAGCAAATTACCCCCCTATAAAAATAATTTTAACAATTTACCTTTATATATTTTTAAAATACAACAATTTCTCTGACATAACATGCCTGGGATCACAAAATTTGCTGGTACATGGCTAAATTGTCTGTTTATCCTTTCCCGTAGAGGCGCATTTTGTTATCATAGAAAGCGCTCAGCGTGGAGCAAGAAGCGCTACCGAGTTCACTGTCTCTTTTCTTCGCTGATTGACGCTGTGCAGTGCTTAACAGTCTTAACTTCAGGTACTTCTCGAGTTCTTTTTCTTGGGCTTTTCATATTCTTTTCGAATTTACTCGACCTTGTCGTTTGCATTTCTCGCTTCTTCGCAATTTAATTTGATGAAAACCCTAATGGGTCTGTTGGTTCTACTGCCAAATTGATAGATTCTTACTCAAATTTGTCGCTCGGCAAGTTTCAGGACCCGATCTCTTTACTTTCTGATTTGAACAATCGTTTGAAGTCATTAGTATAAGTTGCTGTTCTTGTTGATCTGCAAGTTCATTTTGAAGTTACCCTTCTGCCCATTTGTATGGTTAGTGTGCGTAAAATGCTGAATTAATTCTCAAGGAATTAATGGATCAATATTCTGTATTTGTGATTTTGGAGTTAGTAGTATGGAAAAAGAGGAAAAGGGCTGAGTTCGGTATGTTTATATTTTCAGGTGGTGGTCTGATGGTGTGGTTTTGATTGATTCCGAATTAGATTTTAAAAAACAGGGAATGTTTCTCAAATTCTTTTCTGTTTTGAATTGGTATTTGGGCCTTTGTTACAAGCTCATAAGTTAAATTTCTTGCCTCAGCTGATAAGCATTGTGGTTCTGTTGTTTTGTTCATGTCAATGTCGAAAGAGGATGATCTATCTTCTAATTCAGAGGTAATTGTTGCTCCAGTCATTTAGTTCTTGAGTTGTTTAATTTATGTCTTTATTGTTTTCTGTTTCCCATATGTCGTTCTTGTGTAATTTTGTTGCAGACGTTTAGTGCAGCAAATTGGGGTTTCAATGGTAGAATACGGTAGTTTGGCTTAGTTTGCTGGAAGTAGTTTGCCACAACCAATAACGAAACTGTTTGCATGTTTGTTCCATCAGCTGTATGTTTGCTGACGAAACCGAACTGACCTTTGGTTTTCAACTTTGTCGATTGTGTTTTAAATTTAAGAGTTGTGTGGCTTCTGTTATTACAATCTTGTGCCCGTTTCTTTGTTCATTGACTGCATATTCCGATCTACCTAGGTAAAATATTTCTGTTGAACATTGGACTGTGTTTCGACCTTTGGTGATTATGTTAATGATTTCAAAAAATGTTTGATGGCATGTCGATGAAATGGTGGTTGTGAGGACGTTGATCTAGATTTTGCTTGTTCTTCGGTTTGATTTGCAGCTCTTATCAGACGTTTTCCAGTACCTTCTTGATTGCATCATTGTTGATGTTGCATCGGAGTCCCACCGAATTGCTAGGCTAGGACTGGACCGTAATTTGGATGAAGAGGAAGAGGAATTGAGATTGTCTGCGGATGCACGAGCCAGGACATCTGAAACGTGCCACAGCAGTGAAGCCAACGGCAAATATATTGTCGATATATTTGGGCAAACTCACCCCCCAATCGCAAATGAGATCTTTGATTGCATGAACTGTGGCAGATCTATAATGGCCGGAAGATTTGCTCCTCACTTGGAGAAGTGCATGGGCAAGGTGATTCCTTTGCACTCATTTCTTTCATATATATGATCATATGTACTCAGATTTAATTACGAGAACTACCCATTGGAGCGATTGTAATTGCTGACTATACCTCTTTTTGAAAACTACAAAAAGTTTCATAATGTTTGGATTCATTTTTTGAGTATTTTGTGGAGATGGAGGGAGAAAAACAGATATAAATAAGTATGTGTTGGAGATAATGTGTATGTCTGAATTTGTTTCTAGAGATAATTTAAAATAAGTGTTGTATGTTTGATGTTCTATTTTGGAAGACAAAAGTCATTGTTCATTGTCAGATCATGTCTCTTATATATATATATGTATGTATATGTTGTATGTTTAATGTTATTTTTGGGAGACAAAAGCTGTTGTTGCATGTTTATATATATATATATATATATATAAATATTGTATGTTTAATATTGTGTGATGCGGAACAAAAACTACTGTTCATTGTCAAATCCAAACATTGAACATAGAACATATACATATATATATTAATGGGACATGATTTGACAATGAACAGTAATTTTTGTCTCCGAAAACAAAACATCAAACATACAACAAACAAATCCAAACATACACACTATCTCCAACACATACTTTTTTATCTCTATTTTTCTCTTTCTATCCCCGCAAAGCACTAAGAAAGTGAATCCAAACACTAACATGTTTTTGTCATGTGGCATGTGCCAATCTAATATATGTAGCATCCATCCACACTCTCCATTGTTCATTCTCTCCTCAATCACTCATACACAGGGGCGGAAGGCTCGTCTGAAGTCGACAAGAAGTAGCACAGCTTCACAAACCAACCGGTATTCACGAGGAAGCCCTCTTTCAAGTCAGTCCCCTTACTCAAATTCCACCGCCCTCAACCAATTACCGAATGGAAGTGCAGGTAATGAGCATCTGAACGGTGCGCTGGAAGAGCCGTGACACGTGCAGACCAAGATATACCATGGGGCTTGTGGGCGAAGCGTCATGCAGGACTAGTTAGGATGCCAAATATCTGTGCAGATTTTGCCCTTTGAACAACATACATACATTTCTCACATAGTGAAAAAGTATGTTATGCAGTGATTATGATGCACTTGCTAATTAGATAGCTATGCCACAGTTGCTTTGGTTGATCATCTGTAACTATTCTATACACGACTTGTAGTTCCAGAATATGCTCTCACCCGTTGCCTGCATTCATCAATATTTTACAAGTATTTTTATATACCATCTATAAAAGATGATGTATGTACGCAGAGTCTAATTTAGTTGACGAAGTTAAGACTCTACAGTCGTAAAGTCATATATTCGAGTCCCATCAATGTGTGTTTCTAAAAGTAGTTGTTAATCCATTGTAATAGTAGTTGTTGGTTAGTTATAGATAATTGATTGAGTTAATTATACTTAGACCATCTCTAAAAATATAATATTACACCCCCCCCCCCAAGAAATTTTGAAATTGCATTTACACTCTCTCCAAAAATTATTCATTTACAATTAACCCCCTTTCGTTAGGCTTTGAAGGAAAATATCAACGTCAGCAAAAATAATTACATAAATTTTGTCCTTATTTAGCATTACGTCGTATACTTTAGCATTTATAAAGAAATAAATGTAATATATATATAATATGAATGAGGTAAGTACAAAATTATTACATGAAAATATTAAATTATGAATAAAAAAAATTGTAATTTTCCTTTTGATGAGATCAATACTTTTTATCCAAAATCTAATAAAAGAATGTCATATTTAAGCGGTGAATTTTTTAAGGAGGTGTAATTATAATTTTAAAAGTTTTTTAAAAAATATGTGATTTTGTACTTCTAAAAGCGCTCATATAATTAACCCTATTTAATATTGATAGTATTGAAATCAATTTACTAAAATAAGAAATATTATTATAAATTAAGTAGAGATGTGTAAAAGTTTCATCCACATAATTAAAAATAAAAAATAAAAAAGATATTTAATTAAAAGCACACGCAATCTCTTATCCGAAGAATCGACCTCTAAAACACGTTGTGGTGTGGCTGCAGCAGCGTACACACACGAACACACTATAAAATCCAAATTTAAAAAAAAAAAAAAAAGAAAAAGGAAAAGGAAAAAGGGGGAAAAACGACAAGACTACGGCGATGTTGTCCAAAGAATCGGGAGGCGGTCCGAAGTTCGATCTCCCCGAGGAATTGCTGGAGGTTTTGCCCTCGGATCCCTTCGAGCAGCTCGATGTGGCGCGCAAGATCACCTCTATTGCTCTCTCCACGCGTGTCAGCGCCCTCGAATCGGAGGCGTCTTTTCTCCAGCAGCAGCTCAGCGACCGTGACGCTATCATTGCCGGCCTCGAGTCGCAGCTCCAGTCGCTCGATGCCTCCCTCAGCGACGCGGCGGATAAGCTCGCCCTAGCTCAGGAGGAAAAGGTCGGAATTACGGAGACCCGACTCGTTTAAGCACCTGAACCCCTATTCGGTTCCACTGCAAATGTATGGTTTTCTTGTTGTTTATGTGATTTTGGTGTTTGGGAATTGTAGGAGAGCTTGATGAGGGAGAATGCCCAGCTGAGCAGTACTGTGAAGAAGCTGAATAGGGATGTTGCTAAGGTATTGTTTGGTTCAAGTTTTAATTTGTAGTCAACGGCTTCTAGATTTTCTGGTCTCTTAGGATGCAAAAACAATTTCTTTTCTAGTGTGCAATTTGTTTCTGTTTTCGGAAAATTCTTACCCAAGCAGATTGGGTACAACAACATTGATCATGGAGCAATTGTGATACATTTAAGTGGCTTCTTGTACACCAATCAGAAATGTCACTTTATCTGTGGCATACATGGTGTAAAATTGGTCATTTTCCCTGGTCGAACCACAATGCAATAGAGCAAGTGCCACTTTCTCTTAAGTATACACTAAATTACACGACAAATATATTGCATTTGTTATATAATTAGTTTAAGTATGATCAAACCTGGTCTGATTTTAGAATTTTCTTATGTTTTTCTTTGTGTAGATTTCATGTTTCTTGCATGCGTTGGTATAGATGATCAGTTAAAACAATGAATCATGCCATGTCAGTACAATGTACGAAATTTTGATTGGTGTTTTCAGGCGTGTCATGGGACAATGTTTTTTATGTATTAGGTGGTAAAATCATGGCAATTGTGTGTTGCTTTGCTTATTACTTCGTTCTAGCTCATACAAAGCACAGTATTCATGGTGCTTGATTTACAGGAATTGTTTGTAAATCTTGTCTATGTCATTCCTATTTATAGCCATAGCACTTAGCATTTTCCTTCCGATAAATGCTGTCATTCTTGACAAAGTTTGTGAAGTTGGCCATTGCAATCCCTTTGATTGGATACCCTAGTATCAAATTGAATTTAAGATTCTTGTAATCACTCGATGTAGGCTGTGTTTCCCAAAATAGCATGTGTTGGATATTCGGTCGAGTTAGTGGACCCATGACTCAATATACATCCATATTTGAGTTAGAGTTTGAGTCTCCTATATACATGTTGAAATAAAGACTCCTCTGGGATAAACCCCTATCTAGGATAGAATTTGTAGTCTTCTAATTATGTAATGGGATATGGACCCATCTTAGAAATAGGTTTATGACCACCACAGCTCCTCTCTTTTCGAGAATCCATACATCCCTTACTCTAGTAGTGATCCACCAAGGCGAGCAAGGTACGTTTGTGGTGTGCACAAGATTTGGAGCAAGATCCGACGTGGGGTAGTTCTTAAGATGTTCGTGGGGTGACCTCGAATCAACGAGAAAAGCGATGTGTTCATGATCCATAAAAGGCATGGGCTTGTAGACGATGTTGATCCGTATGCATGGATCAACATGCTTCTGCTACTTAAAATTAATTCGATCCACAATTATGTGCCTATATGATCAACATCTGTGTGGATATAATCATTTAATTATATGCGAGATTTATTAATGAGATAATATATGAATTATGGATTGTTATTTTCCAACAGCATGCACATAATCTCGTTGTCAATATAATTCTTTTCCTTTTTGGTGTGTATGTGTGTGTTTTATCGATATTGAGGTTCTTACGGTTTCCGATTCATTGCAGTTGGAAGCCTTCAGGAAGACGCTTATGCGGTCGCTTCAAGAGGATGATGACAACCCTGTAAGTGATTAATTTTATATATTTTTGCCATAATTGTCCTTGTATGCGCTTCTCGTGCAAATATATATACACAAATATGTGTTTGTGTGTGTGTTGGGGGTAGGGGAGGTAGGCGGTGCTAATTGATTGGGTTGCTCATCTTGATTTTGGTCTGACGGTCTACTGTGCCGCAGGTTGCCGCCCCAAATGTATCAAGCATTACAGGTATGTAGATTTGATTTCCTGCCGCCATTTAGACATTTATGCAGACTCTTGTGTCTGCTTAAATTAATTTATGCTTTTTGGAAAGTCCAAGTGGCAATAAAGTAGATTGTAATAATTATAGAATTTTGTTGAATTATTTGTTCGATCGTGTTTTTTCTTTCAGACGACGAAGCTACCTTGCCACCCACCAGAACAGCCTCCATGCGTAGCCAGTTTTCTGATGCCGGATATTCAAATGCCGAGGACACTGAGACTGAAGGTATGTGTTTGTCAAAGTTCCTTTCTCAGAGTAAAAAGGAACCTCTTCCAGACTAAATGTTTGTAAGAAGTTGCAAGATGTGCAAAAACAAGCACCATGTTTGGTTTCATTTTTGGACAATCTCCGAGACAAGACAAACACTAATGTTTGCCTCTTTGTTTTCACACTTTGTTTGTGTGGTTTTTTTTTTTTTTTTGAATTATTTTTTTTTTTTTTTTTTTTTTTTTGAACTTTTTATATATAATAGATATATACACACTTCTATATATATAAATATAATATAGAAGAAACATCATTTGACAATGAACAGTAATTTTTGTCTCCAAAAAATACAATATTAAACATACAATATATATATATTTGTATATAAAAAATATATAAAAGAGACATGATTTGATTTTTGTCTTCCAAATCCCAACAACAAACATACACCACTTATTTTAAAATACCTCTAAAAACCAATCCACACACACTCTATTTCCAACACACACTTATTTATCTCTATTTTTCTCTCTCTATCTCCAAAACACAAAACAAAACACTCCAAAAACAAAACTAAACATAATGTTTCAGTTTATGTGGTTTTGAGATTAATGACAATCATCTGTCAATTATATATAACTCAGCGCTTTAAAAATACGTAAATTACAAATTTACCACTGGTAGTAAAGTGCATGCGGAAAGGGCTATGGGCGTCGCCCTCAAACCCTATGGTTGAGTCAGGTTCCCAACTCTGACCTCATTTTCTTTTTCTCTTTTCGTTTCCGCAGATGCATCAAAGTGCATAAGTCTTATAGTTTCACTCATTCTTTTCATGTCGTGACAGTCGTGAGGCCCCGTATATCACAAGGCCTGCTGCTAGCATCCCAAACTAGCACGCCTCGGCTTACGCCTCCCGGTACTCCTCCAAGTCTGTCCGCATCCGTGTCTCCATCCAGGACACCCAATCCTTTGTCTCCAAGGCGGCACTCAGTTTCATTTTCAACATCAAGAGGCTTTTTCGATGATAAGTCTTCTATGTCTTCAAGCCAGTTCAGTTCAACGTCGAGCTTGGATTCGGGATCACAATCCGGTTAGTTTCCACAACTGGATGTGTTTCCATGTCTTTTCATAGCAGCTGAAGTTTCGGAAACGGCCCTTTTTAGGAGGACAAAATTCATTGTCTATGATTGGAAGTCAAACTTTTTTGCTCATCCATAATTGCTAGAATAACAATCGGACTAACTGTTTATTACTTTTCGTGCTTATGTTAGGGAAAACACGAGTGGATGGAAAAGAATTCTTTCGCCAAGTCAGGTACTTGTGGTTTCTTATATTCTTCTACTCCTAAGTTAAATTTTTCGTATTTATCAGTCCGTGTACGAAATTTCCTGACAAATGGTCGACGAATTTCTCCTGCATCCACATTCTCCCCAGTCTCTTTAATAGGGATGAAGAAATTGTAAAATTACAATAGACAGCTGCTGATAATTTATTTACTAAGATGCCTTCAAACATATGAAAATTATCAAATATCCCTGCGAATAAAATGTATAGATGCCAAAATATTTTTAAAAAAATAATAATATTGGGCAGACATATGAGTACAGTCAGATTCCACGCTCCGACATTTATTACTCAGTTTTCTTTAGTTAGCGCCATTATTTTGTACTCGAGCACTCTTACATTCAACAATATTACAGTTGATTGCTATCAAATTCTATGTGCTCATATTTTGTTGCTTTTCTTACTAAAACCTCATCGGCTTCATCAGGAACCGGTTATCGTACGAGCAGTTTGGAGCATTTCTAGCAAATGTTAAGGAACTCAACTCCCATAAGCAAACTAAAGAGGTATTGTGACCATACATACATACATACATACGGACGACGTTCTCTACACCCTTAATTTCTTGTACTTTTTCGCCCTGAATATGCTGTGTGCATCGACGACCTATCTTGATGTTCTTATGTAATTTGATTATACTAGGAAACTTTACAGAAGGCCGATGAAATCTTTGGCCCGGACAACAAAGATCTCTACGCCATTTTTGAGGGCTTGATCACTCGTAATATCCAGTGAGACGACGATATATGCATGTATGTGGATTTAAATTTATTAGCATTTTGTGTTGATGATGATAGATTTTGAGGTGTAATTATTCTTGTAAAGTCAGTCTTATCATTTATTTTTTCATGACCATTGTAAACGGGAGTTGCAATAAAGTTTGTAGCAATTTACAAAAATTTCATTGTCAATGTTCAACATGAATAAAAGAATTCTGCCTTTGTGATTTCTTGTAATATTTCTTTTAGGGTTAAGCTACTTTCTACCCTTTTAGAAGCCATCTAGTTTTTATTTTTTGTTTATAAATAAAATAATGGATAATTTACACTGTCCACCCTTGAAGTTTGGTGTAACTGTACGTAGAATTTTTGTGGTTTGAGAAATTACATTTAGTACACCAAACATTTATATATGTCTAGCAAATAGATCCCTCTGTAAGGTGAAAATTCACTAAATCTATTGATATTAGCAAAAAAACTGAATCAAAATTCTATTTACCTTCGATTGATTTATTACTGGCTTATTGTATGTTAAACAGATATTTTTCCCAATTATCCTTATAAATCTTCACACGGGTGAGGATGTATAGCTTCATCCTTATAAGGATAGTTTGGTCAGAAAGATTTGTTTGACCTATTGTAAGTCGGTAACAAAACAATCGGAGGCAAATATGAATTTTCATTCATTTTTTTGTTAATGTCAGCAAATTCAATTGACTTTAACAAGCGGATGAATATATCTATTAGACAGAAATAAATGTTAGAAACACTAGATGTAATTTTCAAACTACAAAGCGTCTATATATAATTACATCAAATTTTATAGAATGACGATATAACTATTCTAACAAAAAGAGTACGAGTGGCATTCTACAAACTCGACGATTGCAATTATTATAGTTGACTGAACGTCGTAAAAAAACCATGATCCAACTACTTAAGGATGACTTGGATCCCAAATCCCAAGTTTATCCAGGCCCACTGTGCATGAACAACCTCAATGATTACATGGGATTATTTGTTGACTTGTATGTCCTAAAATTCCTCTCCTGAAAGAAAGAAAAACAAATAATAAAAATATCCATGTTTGTAAACTTTTTTTATTATAAATGAATCGAATATTTCGATTCGAGATAGTTAAATATGATAAACTTGTGATAACCAAGTCCCAATATTATCTTTTTTTTTATTATTATTATTGGTAAAAATGATTAAATTGGAATAAATTCGTTGTACCTATCCCAACTAAAATAACATAACCTCCACGAAATATCAAGTATTATGAGCCAGCTATGTTAGTCCATCTTACAACCATATAATGTTGAGGAGTTTTACGTTTTAAGTGAAATTCAAACTCGTAACATTCAAATATAAAATCGAACACTTAATTACCAGAGCACCATGTTGATGGTACCTAGGTCCAAACGTTGTCAATGTTCTATATATATATGTGTGTATGTATATGTCAAATGGTAGTGGAGTGGACAAATGAGAGATTCCAATAATTGAAAGCAATAAGATGTCCTTTCATATGATGCTCATTGTCTTGTCCAAAAGTTTGAATAGTAGTAGACCACTACCAAAGCATAAATTCCATCAACACTAATATGGTCTCCTCAAGATCACTAAGGTGGCCCCAAACTGAAAAATTTTGACTAGACCTTCTTGCAACATAAAATTCTTACATACATAAAAGATTTTTACACTATGAAGTTAAAAAAAGGGTAATTATTATAAATGGTTTCTTGATAGTGTATTTAAAATCAGTTTAGTTTCTTCATTTTCATTTCCTAACATTATCATAAAGTTCATATTTTATTTTATTTTATCTATTGGTTAATATTTCAATGTAAAAGTCATTTAAACCTGGTCATTTGACCTACACATCATAATATACATCTTTTAAAAATATTACATATTTGCTTCTGAAAATATAGTATGTGCAGGTCACACGATCATGATCAAGTTTGGAAGACTTTGTTGTCAAGAGTTGGCTAAGGGGCTGGAATGAAATAAAATATGAACTTTATAGATGATAAGATGAGGGGAAAAAAAAAGATGGGGGCTAAACTAAACGGCATTTATCATATTTGGAGGGAGCGTAACTTGAGACGATTCGAGAACATTGAGAGATCTCTGACTATAGTCGCTAGTGTTATTATAGAGGATGTCAGACTACGTATTCTTAGTATTAACTTGTCGAGCTCTGTTAGTACAAGTGCACTAATTCTAAACACAAATATAAGCGAACATTTATGACAATTACCCTAGTAAAAATGATGACATGTGTAGAGGTGGTAATTGGACCGGTACCCAGTAAAACTAGCCCCGAACTGGCCGCTCATGCTCCAAAAATTTGAATGCCCCTAAGGTTTAGAATCTCTTCTCTCTCAAATACTCAGTTGATAAATTAAAAAATTGTCTTACAATACTTGACGAGGAGGAAGATAAAGAAGTTGTTACTAATATTTTATTGTGAATTATTTTGTTATGAATAATTTTATTCGTACTTTAGAATTTATTTTTTGAATTTGAATATTTTATTAATAATTTTATTTGTAATTGATATGTTGATTCTTTTAAACATTTGTGGAATAAATAAATAAAAAATAATTGGGTCTATCGGATTAGACCAATCTCGATGAACTTTGTACTAGGATGGACCGAGTCCTGAGTCCTTCCCGCCCCATTGTCACCCATAGTCACATTATCAATTGTGATTGTATACAATTAATAACAATGTTGATCTTGTTGTTTTATTTTTTCTTGATAATAATTTCTTTCTTTATAGTTGATACCTGGGATGACACCAGCATGCCACAAAGTAGTAAACCTAACTAGGCTAGACTACCCTTAGCTTATTGGTGAGACATAAGCCAATTTAGGTTCAAATTTAGTCCGTTGATTACCCGTCCAACTCAAGGGACTCGTTAGCCCCGCTTCACACCTCAAATGACACACCACCTCGAAGCCACGTCGATAAACATAACAATTATAACTTGTTGGATAAATTGACAAGTGACCATTCCCCTTCTATAGGCTACTTACATGTTGATGCGGCAGAATCTGTTCCTGTTAACATAACAAACAATATCACAAAGAAAGTAGATATCCCAAAAAATCCGAGGTATATCTCAACTATCCCAACAACCTCTATATTTCTCTCATCCTGCTTTTATAAATAGGAGTCTAGGTAGACCAAAAAATATAATTTATTTTTCAACTTTACTTTGAGTCACACGCACGAAGTTTAGCACACCAACCCTCCTTTTCTGCAACATTTGCTATTGCAATCATCTTCCGCACGATCTCTACTCTTTTCATCGCTAAGCTTGCTAGTTCTTACAATTTTACTCAGTGTTATTACTCTATCTTCTTCAAAACTCTTTTACTAATCTAAGCATCCTTCGGCTAATCCCTTTTTTGAAGGTTAGTCTTTCGACATTTTTAAAACACTCAAAAAATTATTTAAAATAATTATGGTGTTATTCGACCCCATAATATATATATATTAATAAAACATCATAGGATGGTACTATGCACTTGCACTCTATTACCTGCAGAGTCATTATAGTGCTACTCTTTCATTCATGATGCTGTTGATACTGTTGCTGCCCAGAATGGGGTCAACTAACATCCACAATCTGATACTGTGTTGTCTGAAAGAGAAGCAACAAGATTATAAGCTGATCAATCCAAGATTTTTGTAATTAAACTATCTTGCAATCAACAACACTTAACAAATATTTTTATTTACTTTTTTTGTTCATGTGATATTTTAATTCCAAGGTTTGATTATTCTATTATATGACAACTAATTCCCAACTGTACATATCTACCTTTCTATTTTGTATATATGATCGCAATAAATATTTTAATTCAAATCGGATTTGATCTAACAGCCAATAACATTAACAAAACAAACAAAAATTTACTTATAATAATTAGTGTTCTTTTTTATTTCACATTGTTTTTTTAATTATTTATAGCTCGTAACGTGTAAAGAAATCCAATATTATAATCGTAGTATATTTGCTATGAAATTCTTCAAATTTCTCCAAACGTCGTGAATTATAGAAGACTAAAACTTCTTCGAATGTATCAGAAATTATTAAATTTCCCAAATATCTACGTATTTTTACTTGAGTTGGATCCGCCGAATCATTTATCTAAAATTCAACGGGTTATTTTAGATCAGTATTGATATAGGCCTCATAAAATAGGAGAATTTATATATATGTATATTTTTTTTGGATAAAGATAAATATATATAATATATGTATAGAGTTAATGAATAACCCCTTGAAAGAAATTTTGAGTGAGTGGGCATCTTGAAAACTTTGATAATGAAATGTTACCAAAAAAGAAAGAAAACATCATTCTCTTCTTTCCATTATTGGATTCTTGAAATGGAAAGGATGTAATATTGTGTAATATAATTATTTTGAGGAAATGAAGATTTAATTTTATAATAAAATCTTGTGTGTGTTGCATCTAATTTTTATTATAAATTGATACTCATTTATGTATGAAAAGGTGATGATGAGATGCTACAACACGGAAATGGGCATATCTCATTTGTTTTTTTATTCTTTTTTTAATTCTTTTGATGATATGTTTTTTTTTTAAAGAAGTAATAATTATATATTTTTTTATATCGAATAATATTTCAATATATTTATTCATAACATTTCATAAAAATAGGATTTATGCAATTTAACCCCCTGTGATATGTAAAATGAGTACATATCCCTCTATAAAAAAAAGAATTAGCAAATTACTCCCCTGTGTTTTAAAAGATGAAGCAAATTACCCCCTATCTATGGTTTAGATAGGAGGGTAATTTGCTTCTTTTTCCAAAATACAGGGGGTAATTTGCTATTTTATTTTTTACAATGATTCTTTTTTTTTATTTCTCAAATCACAATGGGGTTAATTGCATTTTCCCCCCTTGAAAAACTCTCATTTAGTCTCAAATAAAAGGGTCATATATATATGCTTGAATTGATAGGTGTGGAAAATGGACGTTTCAGTCCATGATTTTGATTGTATACCCAAATAATTATCACATACTTGGAGGGCTTTATTGGAATTTCCCGTGCTGCTAATTTCCTTAGTTGTAATTTTCATTTGTCAATCTAAATTTAATAAATCACCATACATCATATGTTAAGATGGTGATCACTCTTTGATATACTTATATATATGGGATTTATATCTTTGATATATATACTTAAAATAATATAAATTGCATCGACACCCCCTTGATGTTTGGTCGATTTATATAAATACCCAATTACCCGTTGCAAAGTTATAAATTTATCTGTGAGATTGTAGTTGGAATTATAAGTACATCTCTATTCAGAAGCAAATTTTATAAGTATACCTCCTATGATGAATCACATCGACATCGCTTGAAAAAGTGTGCTTGTAATTTTACAAATTAGATTAAATATAATTTTTGGGAGTGTCAATGTAATTTAGTAAATTTACTTTAGAAATGAAGGAAATGAGTTGTTGAGACTCAAGATTTGGAAATTATTAAACATAAATTACAATGTATTTTTTTTAAATTTGTCATAATTATAAATATTTTTCTGAAATTAATAGTCATCTAACAAATATCCCTCATGACAGCACACTGTAGAAGGGTATTTACTAAACAACTGTTAATTATGTATTTATAATTTTTTATATAATAAAAAGTGTTTATAATTATTAAAAATTTGACCAGATCCCTTTTTAATTTATCCAATTATTAAAAAAGACCCTAAAGGAGTAGTGTTCGCGAGCGTTTTAGAAAATTATTTTTCAACTTTTGGATTCAAAAAAGCATTTTTTAAGTATTTGGGATATCAGCTTTTACTTCTGAAACAATTAAAAAAAATATTTTTAGGCCAAAAGTTAAAAGCAGCTTGTGGGTACTTTTAGTTGCTTTGGTTTTTTTGTAAATAAATTCAATTTTATTTTTTACTGCTTTACCTTTATAATAATCTTAATTCAACTTGCCGTTTTGATTTACTTTTAGAATTATATATTTTAAATTGATATTAAAATTTTTAAATAATTCAAATAATTTAACAATAATCAAATTTATATTTTCACATATCTAATATTTTAAAATCTTTATATTTCATTTTCTATATCATCTAACTACATTATTTTATTCACATATTCCGTTCACATATTATTATTTGATTAATTAATAAAAGATATATATTCTTTTACAATCATGTGAATTTTGTTATTGTATATGAGTCAATAATTAATAGGAGTATTACTAAATCAAATATGTTTTTAAATATTTTTAAAAAAATAAATATGAAATATACTAATCAAAATAAAATTATTATTTTTTTATAGAAAAATAGTTCTTATTGATAAACAATAATTGAAATAATAAGTAAAAAATAATATCTTTTTAACACATAGGACAAAGCCGGCTTTTTTAATCAATTACGTTTATTTTTGAAGTGATTTTTCTCCAAATATTATCCAATTTAACTTTTATCTATTTTTTTATTAATTTTACAAATACAATCCACTTTTAATTATAATCTAATTTTTAATTTTACCTACACAAATTACTTGTTTAAAAGTAGAAATTTTTGCAAATATTACTTTAACAAGCTGAAAAATGAGGGTATTTCTATCAAATCAAGGCATGGTAGTGGGTGTAAGTTTCAGAATTTCTGTGATTTAACACATCATACAAATCCAAAACCCCCAAAAAGGAGAAGACTCCAAATCACTTCAAAAGTTTGGATCTTCCTCTGCTCTGCTGCACTCTGTCTACAACGCATTAAATTCACCAAATGCCCTTTTCAATCAACCATTTATAACCCTTGATTGTACCATTTATTCCTCAAGATCTCCCACTTCCAATCATATCTCTCTCTCTTCCCCCTTCTTTTGTTTTTGTCCAACACCCAAAGAAAAAGGGAAGAGCCCATTAGGAGGAAAGCTATGGAGGTGGATCAGCTGCAGAGGAGTTTTCTTGAATACAGTCGTCTTTTGTTTCATGAGGTAAGATTAGATGAATTTTAAATGATTTATTTATTTATTTTTAGTTATAATTGGTGTGTTTTTGTGGTGAATTCTTGAATTCTTTTTTGGGGTTTGATTTTGATGGGTTTTTTGGTGGTTGGGTTGGAATTTGAAGGGGTTCTTGGATGGTCAGTTCAGTCAGCTGCAGCTACTTCAAGATGAGAGCAACCCTGATTTTGTGCTTGAAGTTGTGTCCCTCTTCTTTGAGGATTCTGAAAGGCTTCTCAATGATCTCACCATAGCATTGTAAGTATTCCTCTCTCTCTCTCTCTATATATATATATATATGTATATATGTATATATATATGTGCTTGTGTGTGTGTGTGTGACCGTAAGAGCAAACAAATTGCAGTTGTTGCGAGAAACCTTAATACATAAAGATGAAGTTAGAGCTATTTATTTCTCTTCTTTAGGATGATAGTGAGTATTATTGATGCAGAGATCAGCAGAATGTAGACTTCAAGAAGCTAGATGCTCATGTTCACCAGTTCAAAGGCAGTAGCTCAAGGTATAGAACTGGCCTTTTTTCTTCTGATTTCATATCAAACTCAATAGATAAATACAGGCAGGTCCTTTTTTTTCCCCTGTGATGCGGAAGATTCTCACCCAAACCGGGCTTGGCTCACCAAACTAATCACACAACAAGTACACTTGTGGTATGCACACGCCAAGTCTATTGTACTTGATACATAATTGGTTCAGGTTCGACCAAACTCGGTGCCCATGCATAGTAGACAAAAGAAAACTAACATATTCTTTGTTTGGAAGTAATTGGACCATCACTTTCCTATATAGGAGAAACCATTGAGCTTACTCTGTTAAAATACAAGGAAACAAAAGCTATAATGCTACTCGGACGGATAACACTTCCCTAATGATGAATTTTCAATGAAAAACTAAGTTTAGGGGAACTAGGAGTGATTCAAGATATGTGTTTCAATGAGTTGGTTTGACGGTGAAAAGAAAAGAAGAGCATCGTATATCAATGTGATCATTCTTTGAGGTTTAGAGTAAGTTGGAGAGATATGGTTTTCCCAGAATTTATGCAATTTCAGGCTTCGATTAAGATAGCTGGGATTCCGTCCGATCGCTACCGGTGTTTACTAACGGAGATCCCAACAGGGCTATTATTAGATGTTCAATATCCTTATTTTTGTTCCGAGTGATAAAACATGGTGAATTTTTTTATGACAGCATTGGTGCTCAGAGAGTCAAGAATGTCTGTATCGCTTTCCGCAACTTGTGTGACGAGCAAAATGCTGAAGGGTAAGGAAATTTGTAATCTTGTCCTCTCATTTTCATCTTCCATTATATGGGATTGGATAAAGCAGAGTAAAAAAACCATACTGTAGAAAATGTAGTTATATTTCTGAGTTTTATCAGGTGCCTGAGATGCTTGCAACAAGTGAAGCAAGAGTACTTGCTAGTCAAGACCAAGCTCGAGGCCCTACTACGGGTGTGTTTTCGATAACTTTCCTCGTGCATTTTTTGACATTTGAGAAAAAAGCGACATCAAGAAGGCGCTAAAGTTGTTCTCTGCAATTCTTGTTAGAGGCTGTTCGGATAGATTCATTTAAAAGATTTTACAAATCCACAGGAGCTTACAATATGATCTTTTTTTCCTCTGAAAATAGTTATTGAAATGTTTGGACAAAATAAGATCATCAAATACTAGAAATGATAATTCTGTAATTAATTTGCTAAAAAATGATGGACTTAGTTAAGATTTTGGAAATAAGTCAGACATATTGAAACTTCTTATTTTAGGATCTTACAAGTTACTTTTTCGGAAAATTTGCCAAGCACTCTACAGTGTTTTATAAGCTCTCAAACATCTTAGATTACATCCTAAACAAACAACCTTTGGTGCCAAACTTGACAACATAGTCGTTTCTCTAGGAACTTTTCGTGATGTTTCTGTCCTGTATCGAGGAATACGTGTCAAACATATCCAGGGACGGCATGATAAACGCGTGATTATGACTTGAATTATGGTTTTTTATTTCAGTTGGAGCAACAGATTGTGGCAGCTGGAGGAGCAATTCCCATGTTGAATGAATTTTGTTGAGTCAAATGGAAGTTGTACTGAGTGGTGGAGGAGGAATTTTCTTATGAGTTCTTATGTTGAATCTATCACTTTGGTTAAGGCTAAGGTTGTTGTTGTATGGGATTGCATCAGAAGTGATTGTTCTTCTGCTTCTTTGTCTGAACCGTGGAAAAAATCCTCTGTCAATAATCCATTTCGATTGTCTTCTTATCTTGTACTGGTTTGAAGGTTGTGTTTGGACCTTGAGTTTTACACACACAAACTAGAATTTCTAAAAATGTACTTACTTCGTGGCGACGCTCACTCGATGTGTGTGTATAATTTAAATTTTTATCATGTTTATATAACTGAATAAATGATAGAGAAGAAAAATGAACTAACAACTTACCAAATTTATTGAAAATATTTAACTTTTTATATGTATTAAGAAACTTATTGCTAACATCAAGTGATTACAGGGATTATTGTTCTTGGAGAAAGAATAAGTACTTTGAGGGTACTCTAATCAAAGCACAACATTAGTTACTCTAAGAGTGTTTGCCAAAGTTTTGAAAAAGCGTTTTCAGCTTTCAGTACCGAAAATCATTTTGAAAGTGTTTGGGATATTGGTTTTTATTTTTGAAATTGTTAAAAAAAGTGTTTTTAAATCAGAAGTAGCTGCGTCGGTATTTTTATAAACAAATTGAACTTTATTTTACTATTTTAACCTCATGATAATCGTAATTCAACTTACTGGTTTAAAATTGTATGTTTAAAGTTGATATTGGAGTTTTCAAATAATTGATAGTAATCAAATTTATACTTTCATATATTTAATAGTTTAGAATTTTTGTATTTTTATTTGCTATATTAATTAATTATATTGATCCTATATCATTAAAAAAATATAAATTGACGGCTATGATAAATCAATAAAATAATTTTTTTTCCGTTGTCATGCAAAAGTTTAATTATTGTGTATCAGTCAACGATTATATTACATAGTAGAAGCATTATTAAATTAAACATTTAATTTTTTAATTAATATGTTCAGAAAGTTAAATATTGAAATGTACTAATGAAAATAAAAATTATCATTTTTGGTGGAAAAATAATTATTGACAAACAAGTGCAAATATACGTCAAAACTAATATCTTTTTTAACATAAAGGGACAAACGATCTTTAATCAGTTAAGAAAGTAATTCATTTTTTTAAAGACTATCCAATTGAAATTTTATCTGCTTTTCACTTTTTGTACAAATACTATACACTTTTAATTTTGGTACAAAATTTAATTTATTCTTAAAAAAAAAGAAAAAGAAAAATTCACAAACACTCCCTAAAATCCTCACACTAAATAAATAGTAAACATAGATAAAGCGCATATAAGATTATTTGTGGTTTTGGGAATCCTTTCTTCTCAGTAAAATCAAAGATCTAAATATAGTGCAAATTTTGTAGCTTATGGTCAAACTGTTCTTACTTGCTGTGTCAAAATGATAATATAAGTTAATATAAATTTAAATATTATATATTTATTGGATATAAAAATATTAAATGATTTTAAATAAAGAAATAAACCATTTAAGCACAACATAAACTCCAATTTTAAATATTAATGGAGGATAGGATTATGATGATCCTTATCATCATGTAATAATTGAATCTTTATTAGTGGGGATGACTAATTGCTTGCCCTTGGCCCCACTTTGATGACTAAAGTATTTTTTTAAGTTATCTTTCTCAATAATGAAAAGTGAAACGACTATCTACCACTTGTGATTTGTTTCTGTTCATATTGTGATCCTGAAATCTGAGCACCTATACCACTGGTATACAAGTTCTACCCTGCAACTTGGCCATTACAAGAGCTCACAACAATGCATGAATCAGATCAAAACTCTCTAGGACATTGTAATCACAAAAACCAACAGATCCCAACAAATTTTCTAGTACAAACAAATTTTATCAACAGTCATTTTGCTCATAGAAAGAGTACTAATACATCAGGTAAGAAATACTAACAAGACTCTACATTAGATGTTGGTTTGCTTGGTTCCTCATCAGATAGAAACAAATTATACATGAAAAGAAACATGTAAACGAGCTTTCGGCTGGTGTACCAGAAAGCTTTCATCGGTTCTCATGTAGCAGAGCCAGGTATTATCATGTTCCCCCCTGCAAATTCCTCAGGGTTTAAGTACAGAAATTCCCCAGCCCGGTATATGTTCAAACTAAACATCCAACGAAGTGTACATACAGTATGTACAGATGAGAGACAAAACCTCTAAGGCGATGGAAAAATCTGATTATCATTAAGTGTTGTCAAACAAACACCTCTGGATAGTGGTGACGATCAGGTCAACCCGTTGAGGGTGGAGGACGATCGAACATATACCAAAACAAACACCAATGGCAGCAATTGCCATGATAAGAAGCCGGGAAGTAGAAAACATTCTCGTTAACAACCGACTGGAAGACTTTCCCAGCGTTTCCTGATGATTAACATCCATGATCACCTCTTGTTTTAGCAGAGGAAGTGTCAGGCTTTCATCTAGAGATGGTGAGGGCACGTTGAGCCCAAGCATATTCTTCACCATTCTTTGCACAACCTGAAAAATAGGGATCACCATCCCCTCATCTATCAGATAGAAGACTTGCACCATAATTTTGTTCAGACACACAGTTCAGAAGTAGAAAATTTTGCTATAACATACTCGTCTAAACTGATTCTAGTGCAATCCCATCTATGAAATTTTATGTCCTCAAACATCCTGCTCAAGAGTGCATATAATACTTTAGCTTTTCCATTAAAGGTAATAACACATGATTCTTTCTTCACTCAGATGCCGATTGGAGAAGCTATAATATCTGTCTTTAGTTCAGCTGTGTCATGCATCATCTATTACATTGACCTCCTATATCATTGATTTAATTACAAATGTTCAAGCCAAATTCAGACTTGAACAGCTGTTTTTCTTTTTCTTTTTCTTTTTTTCCCAATACAATTAGTTTTACATTTGTAGTCTTTTATATTGATCTTTAGCACAGAAGAAAATACCAGCTACCAGAATAACACAATTTGAAAATTGTGGTGAATGCCATTAGTCTCATACACACACAACATGCCAATGGTAGTTATATAAAGATAATAAATTTTTAATCATTTCAAATGTTCAAGCTTCACATTTTTAAATGAACTTTTTATAAAATAATATAACCGTTTCATATGTTCATGCTTTACATGTTTTACTAAACTAGTAAATGTTAGCTTTCATGGAAAGTTATAAAAATATGTCAAGAGATCTGAGGTCTTACCTGATTAGCAGCTGGAATGACAGAGACAGTATCATTTTGGCAGCTGTGACTGTAAAAATTTCCATGCCCTGCAGGGATCACTGAAATGTCTTTTACCATTAATTTATGTGCCAGCCTATGTTGCGCAATATCCATATTTTTCTGTAATAATCTCATGTCGGAATCAGATGTTCCAGTGACCATATTGTTATCTATGGCGGATTTCAGAGAGAAAAATACTCTCTCCAAAACAACAGAAGACTCTTTTTCTATCAGAAAGTTCAATAAACAGTTGAATCTTTGTATATGGGAAGATGTCAACTGTTGCTCCGGTACAGGTTTTTTCAACAACCACGCCACATCTAAAACAAACTCTGATAACAGTGTTTGTCTTGAAGCAAAAGCTTCACATGCAGTCGGGGAAGGAGAAGATTTTCGTTCTTGGGAGGAGACAGGTGCGTCAAACTTATGTTGCAACATTTCCATTTCTGCACAGGTGTCCTTGTCACCCACAAGAATTGGGATGAAGTTGGATAAGCCAGACTGGTTCTCAACCTGCAGAGGCAGCCCATATATGTAAAGAATGAAATGCAATTATAACTTAACTAGTAACTCCATTCTTCTTGCAGCAACTCAAGTATCAATTTCATCTGAAATATCATCACATAACATTATCAAAACCTATTAATACCCATTGATCTAAAGGGTGGAGAGGAAATAAAATTCCAACATCACCCAGGTTTGCCACTTTTACTTTACATTTGAACTCAACAAGGGTTTATTTTTGGTTTATAACACCCCATGTCAACAGAAATTAACATTTTTGGAATTAATATAGAATATGTTTCACTAAAACAAAGACTAAACTTTCAGCTCCAGTAACACAGGGAAGGGTAAATGACAGGCCAAATTCTTATTCTGACTAGCAGAGGGCACCTATCACTGGAGCAGAACTATAAGATTCGTAGGACATTATTATGAATCATCTAACTTGTGAAACAAAGTGCAATCATCAATCAGGAGCCATTTTCATTTTTTCAGTAAGTACATTCCTCAAACCCTATCTATATGATGTAGGCAAAGCAAATGCAATAGATTATATCATTTCATGCATGATGCGCACCCAAGTTCAAAATCAAAAACATTGATTCCACAAGTTTGTAAATGCAGAATCAGAACTTTATCACACTTGCCACATCCTTTATTCAATAAAGTATCTACCTAGCAGTCAAAAACACATAAAACTACTCGAACCTACTTTTAAGAGTTGATGGTAATGATATTAAATAAATTGTGATTCAGAATCTGGCACGACAGTGAAATAACTGATCTCCATACTTAGGCCTCTACAGAAAAGGAGTTCTACACAATTGCAGAACAGATAGCAGGATGGCAAAGGGCAAAGAGAGCTAGATCTCACCTCAATAAAAGCAGGGCCAAAGAGATCCATATTAATTTGAGGGACAAATATCTTCAACAACTGATGGTCGCTGCTGTTGACATCTCCTTTCTCATAACACGATGATACACAAATATTGTATGCTAGGTATCGTCCCGCAAATGATATAAGAAACCTGCAATGCCATTAAAAAATTATATAGGGCCTTAAATTTCGATACAGACACCAAGAAAACAGCATATGAAGGATAAGAACAGGAATTATCAACACTAACCACAAAATTTTTGACAGAAATATTAAATATCAACTAAAACCATATCTTCCCTACGAACCCAATGAGAATCTAATTTGGCATCTAGCACCCCAGATATGATGTCCAACATTTGACAAATAATCTCCACACTATAAAATCATTATCGGGATAACCATCCACTCTTATAACCTAGTCAACGCACTTAGCTCTGATTGCCTATTCACCTAACTTAAGATCGACCTATCTCATAATATGCAATTACCTGCAGCTGTACAACTATTTTCTAAATTTCAAACACTTCATCCCAATTCTTCCTCCTCGCCCTTCCCCATTTGCATAGAGAGGAGCTAGAGGAGTGGAAACGCATTTGAGACCTGGTAAAACGAATACCACCCATGGCACAGAACAATTCTTCTTCTCATTTGTCCCTCTTCACATTTTCAAGCTTCTAATTGCTATATGGTCCAACTAACCGAGATTGTGGTTGCATATCTTGGTATCACAAAATATCAGACAACAGATCGTGCAAGTAACAGAAGAATTTTACATCAAGGACTTCAATGTGATGCCAAACTAGAAAATTAATTGCTAAATAGATAGATTAACCCCGCATAAAGAAATTTACAAAATACTTCCTCCCGAGATATGCATCATATCATACCGAAAGTTTGGTTGCAGCAGATAACTTCCGCAGGCCACAAGTTCCATAGGCCTTCCAGCCTCAAAGCAAGTTGGATAAATATAATGAAGCTTTGGAGCTCGATCCTTCATTTTGACTTTCACTACTGAACTTGCATCTGTTTCCACAAGGATCAAACAAATTTCAGTAATACATGACAGTAACAATTGGTCTTTAGGCTTTATGTGATTATCAATTAAATAAACCCCATTGTGCAAAATCTTTTTCACCAGAGGCAAATCGCCAAACTGTTCGAGACTACAATCCTCGTATTGAAGAAACTAAAACACTCCCAGCATTATCATGCAGCTCGTGCCCATTACTGCTTTACTCGTGCCAATTACTGATTATAAGAAACCATGCTTCACAAACAGGATGTAGATTAATTGGATCATCATTTCTTCATTGGCATACATTCTTCAGGATATGAAAATAAGTTGTAAAATCCATAATAACAATGTCTAACACAGAAGTAACGTATCATCAATGATAAGTTGTCCCTCATTCGATTTACAAGGCAAAAACAGTGACTTTTGCAACGATTACCTTGCAAACCTAAAAGGTTAAGACAAGTCAAAGGAAATAGAAATGCAGAGAACAGTGTTTACACTAATTTCTAACAGAATAACTTCTCCATTTCTAATTTTTGCTCATGTTTTTATCATTTCATAGAATGGAAATTTTACCAGAAACTACCCTCACGTAAAATAATAATGGGCACACCTACCCTTTCTTCACTACTTTAAATGGCAAATGTTTAAGGTTACCTAAAACCTTTACTTTCTAAACTTTTACCAAGACCTCTGTGCCAGGTCAAACTAGGACAACAGTTCTGCAATAAAATGGGAAATGAAACATGAGACACGAATGGTATAAGTAATTCTGAGCCAACTGACCTTTTGAGACACGAAACATCATGTCATTTAGATAAACATGCATTGTGCCTCTTCCAGAAAGCATGCTCCCAGGTGAAGCAACAAGGTCTTTTATACATAGAGCTGGTTCTGCCAATAACTGCTTAATGCAAAGAATCAAACAATTACGCCCACAAAGAATTTATAAGGCTTGGACTCCATGAACATTTTAGAAACCATGCACAATAAATATAAATTAACAACAAGAATAGACATTAAAAGAGTCACATTAGGATTTGATGCACTTTATCAGGTTGAAGGTAATTCAATGCTAAATATGTCTACAAACAGATATTGAAAGATATCCTGTGTAGCTTCCCTAATAGAGGGCATACTACGACAGCACTCAACGACCAGGATACTCTTAGATGGAACAACCTTTTACTTTTTAAGCATCATATTACAGAATCTCCACATATAAATATACTTACACATTTAACACACTTATATTAATAACAGATAATGGATAATGGATCATGGATGACATTACCTAAATTATTAACAAACTAGGAATAAAGATAAGATCCAGTATACCTTAAGCCACACTGGCTTTGGCATTGCGATAAAAGCTGTCAAAATTGTACACCCTGGACGAATATACCCTTCCAACTCAATGGGCATGCTAGCCAACCATTGAAATATCTGTTAATGTAGGTACCACTATGTTAGCCAGAACCCAAAATGTCTTTTATATAAAGAAACATTTATTTCTCTCCCTTGTATACTAAACTGCAATATTAATGTTTAGAATACTTGATGTCGAAGCCGTCGAGGAAACTCTGCTGGATTCCAGTCATAGAGCTTGAAGGAGATCCTACCAGCAGGGCACTGCAAGAACATCATAACAATCCAGACTAACTTAAGCTAGATTCACTGAGGAACAGGATAAAAAGACAGAAAGCAGCAGTGAGGCATGCAGATACCACAGAGGAAAAAGTGCTCTTGTTTTCGCAGTTGGACGGAGAATGTTTGTATCTTGGGTTCTGTCTATCCCCAACGATATGAGCTTCGTCAAAGGCGGGAAATGATACAACACTATCACTTTGGAGACTGTGAGACCCAAGAGCAGAGCACAGTGTGGAGACATGCCCATCTGACTCCAATAACATTTCCTTTTCCTCAAGCTGACTGCTAACACATAATCCATCTGGACCACCAAATTTGATTAGCATGGCAAATCACTTGAGTGCAAATTGCTAAACACATAAATGGTTGTAAGAAAAAAACAAAGAACAATAATATCCCCTAAATCCAATTGTCAAGACTAATAAGAGTTAACCAAGAATCTCGCCAAAATTTGCATTGCACATTAAGCAAGTTTATACAATCCTTTAGACCCGTAAAAGAGAAGTAAACAAGGAGACGCGAGAAGCAGTTGGAAGAGGGGAAGATTAGAACCCATGGAGATATATCTGCCATACCTTTTCCAGTATCATCATCGCCACTAACATCATCAACCAAGATAGCCTGTTGAGATTCCTTTTGCATGCCTTCTTTAGAATCATTAGGTTTCCTTCGACGTCTGTTATTGTGCCGTTCTAATTTCCTCCTACAACTACGTTTACCCTCATCAAAATCTGACAAGATATGAAACCTGCAAAAGTTCTAGATGTATTAGCATGATACTCCGAGAAAATTAAGTTCCCATTCATTTTCAGCCATTAACATTAATGCAAATGCAGCGAGCTTTTCTTTTCATAGTGCCAACGTAATAAATACAGAGGGTATGACTAACACCTTGACAAGAACCCATAAATCATGTTGCCACACAGCTGTCTACTCTTCTAAAACTCAGAAGCAACGACCCCTTAATCCAATCCCCAAACACCAAACCGAATGTAGATTCCTTCCAGAAATCTGATATTTGTTGCAGCGGGTGAGGCAGAAGGTCAAAATAAACTGCAAACTCACACTATTGCCATATTTTATCAAGCAAGCAGAAAAAAGATGAACATAATAAGTTCACATATATTGTTTTCTTCAAGGTTTTTACTTACATTTATCCCACCAAAAGTCTAAAATTTCTATATGTATCACTGTGGAGCACTTTCTATCCAGTCATTATCAGACAAGTTAGACATGCCAATAACTCATGCTGAAAACTACGACAAGCTACTCTTGGACATTTTTCTGTCCAAAATTCACCCCAAACCACATTCATATCAATTCAACACACTAAAAACTTGGCCGAGAAGCTCGCTGAACAACTAATTTGAGATTCTTAAATCCAAATTTAATTTTATGGCGATAGCACATGCACTTTATTATTTCCCGAAACTCCGTGATGGCATATGTACCCCTCGATTCACCTCAGTGATCAAATTAAGCTTCTAAGCACCTCTATAAATAGCTATAGCATTGCATCCAAAGTAGAACCAGAGCATAACATCCTGACATTTAGATAACAAATAAATATCTCAAATATGAACATCAAAGCTAACTTTAGTTTGTTCCCATACATCAAGGCAAAAATCATCACCAGCACACACCATATGAGCAAACATTTTCACCTTGACAATGTGTCTAACATCGAAATAATCCGTAGAATTTACTATTAATCGAAACAAGAAATACCCCTTTGACAAATAATCCAAACATCAAAAACTCAATTCGTAGATGTTCCAATCAAACAAGGAAAAAAGAAAGAGGATCTTACTTTCCACACTGCTGGCAATACCTCTTGCTCTCCCCATCTAGCTCCACGGCACTGGCATTTGCACACCGCAGACACACTCTATGCCGCTTATGATACCCTTTAAGCTCGCTAATATCAACCTCGCACCCTGGTACCTGGCACCGAGCTGGGGCGCCACCCGAAGCCCTCAACATCCGGGACCGCTTCTTCCCCGGAAGCGCGGACTCCTCCTCCTCTAACTTCTCATCCAATTCGGGGCAGGCGCATGGGACCCGACCCGCCAAGAAATTCGAGCAAACCAATCTGGGGTCTCTTTTCCTGACCCTGCCCGGCTTTTCCAGACCCGAATTCTCCGACGGTTGACTTTCTTCAATACCGGGCTGTTCGGGTTCGGTCTGGGGAAAGGATATGTGAAGGTTCTCATCGAGATTGAAGTCAAGGAAATCAGACCAGTTGAAGAGTGATGACGAGGTTAGGTCATCGGCAGGAATCCGGTCGGCTGCTGATGGTACACCAGGCACTCTCGGTTCGATTCCTGGGGGCTGCGGCGGGTTTTGCTGCATTTTTTAGGGATTTTTGGGGGCCGAGAAAATGGGAGAAATGAATGGGTATTAGGGGTTAGAAAATTCTTGTGTGTGAGTTTCTTGCAGAAATGTAAGGGGTCAGACAGACAGACAGACAGACTTCTGAGAGCGATGGTGGTGACACGACGACGTGAAAATCTTGACGCGGGTGAGAAGGGGCGGCCGCAGCCGGGGAAGTTTCCTTTGGTTTTGATGATGAAGAAGAAGAAGAAGTGATTGATGGCGGAATCAAATGCTGCTTACTTTTCGTCTCTTTCAATCATTTTCTTCTGTTTTTTTCTTTCCGCCCCAATTTACACTAAAATTTTGTACCATGAAATTAAGCGCACAATAAATATATTACATTTATCGTATAATTAATTTAGATATAAACAAACTTGATCTGAATCAAAATTTTTCATGACTTAACGACGGGCTTATGTTGTTCTTACTGAGTTTAAGATATCACAAATATATTCTATTTATAATGGTTTGTTCTTTTTTGTCTTGTTCGAACATATTAGTTAATTTGAATTATTGATGTCTTGAAATAATCATCGAATTTGAACGTATTGAAACAATCATTAAGTTGTGGTTTCAAGTCCGACGTATCTCTATTTGTGTAATAATTTGTACACTTTGTCTCATTTGAACATCTTCGTTAATTTGTATTATTAATATATTGAGACAATTGTGGAATTTGAACTTACTGAACCAATCGTTAAGTTGCCAGTTCGAGTCATACGTGCATATTTGTATAATGGTTTGTTCTTTTTGTCCTCATTTGGACGTATTAATCTGAATTGTTGATGTATTAAAATAGTCGTTTAATTTGAATATATTGAAATAGTTGCTAAGTAATGAGTTCGAGTCCAATATATGTCTGTATATATAATAATTTGTTATCTTTGTCTCGTTTGAATATATTCATTAATTTAACTTTTGATATATTAAAAATTTTAAATGTATTAAATAATATAGCAAATTATGACTATAAAAAGGGGGGAAAAAAAGAATCATTTTTATATTTCTATACCAATATTTCTTTGATAGGTGGAAAATAATGAAAAATTGAAATATTTTAAGAATTCCACATTAGATACACTAAATTGGTATTGGTAAATTATTAAGATTATAAAGATATTTTATAAATTTTATATTAGCAAATCAAAATAAGCTACTTTAGAGGGCTTGAACTTAATATATTTATTAATGATCCAGCAATCATTAAATAATAATCAATATGCACTCAATGCTTTTACATCACTTAAAGTTTTACTATAATTATTTTAAATGTAAATAAATAAAAATTAATAAAATGGATTTAGCTTGATATGCATGAATAAAAATTATTGGCATTAGATATAATTTAAAAGAAATTATTGAAAAAATGACTACGTTTGAGGGTATTACAGTCCACATATATTCTGACAATCGACGATAATAGTTATAGACCCCTTCTCGCTTCATTAGAATATATTATAATTATATAATTATTTATTGTATAACACACATCAATTAATATTGTCAAATATTTATAATTAACCACTAACCAATTACTATTGAAGTAGAGTCACACACACTATCCACACACTGGTGAGACTCGAACCCACGACATCCTGACGATGGGGTCTGATTTTTGCCAATTAATACCAATTATTAACGTCAATTTTTGCTTTTTAAATAGTGAAACCCAATCTTTAAAATATATATTTTTTATATTTATTTTTAATGATTTGGCTGTTTTGTTCACTTTTTTCTGCATTAAAGTTGGGATTGGATCACTACCTTTTCACCTTAATTTATGCTTTTTGACACCCAACTTTTTTACCAAATTTCAAAGTTAGGTGCAAGAGTTGGAAAAAAAGACAAAAAGTAGTACTAATATATTTTCTTTAAAAAAATCTTAATTACCTTTATAATCCACATAATTAACTTATAAAAGTTAATGTGTATCAATACTTTTATTAATGCATTATTAAAATATGAACTATAATAACAATAATTATTGCATTTTTTTTTACTTGATACAATGTATTACAAAGGTATAAAAGTGTTATGTATTTTATTTTCCAAAATTAATTTTGGTTAAATAAATAATTAAGAGTCGACGTGAGTCAGTTCGTCCAGCCAGCTATTCTATGCGATTCTTGAAATTATTTTCCAAAGGTATAAAGGTGTTATGAATTTTATTTTCCAAAATTAATTTTGGTTAAATAAATAATTAAGAGTCGACGTGAGTCAGTTCGTCCAGCCGGCTATTCTATACGATTCTTGAAATTATTTAGCATTATTATCTTGAAAAATAATCGGTGTTTTTTGAAAGATAATTGTTTTTGCATGAATTACACTGTTGTTTTATGATATATTTTCATGTATTTTATTATGTCCCTTATCTATTCAGGAGTGTGTTTAATCAAATGAATATATTAATCAATGGTTAAAAATACATGTAAAAGATTATAATTATATATAAATATGTATGTACTGTCGGGTTGAACTGATTTATGTTGACTCCTAATTATGACCGTTTGATATTATTTACGTCCAACAACATCATAACTAACCACCATGAATGTGGTATGATGGTTAATTGTTCAATTATTAACTTCAAGGTTACGAATTTGAACCTGACTGAAAATAGATAGTTCGTCAATTTATGCGGCTGTATGTTGGTACGGCAGTAGCAGGCCCATAATATTTGATCAAGTGAAGAGTGGGCTTGACGTTTTTTTTTATATATTAGTGGGACTATAGTGATTAAGTAGGCATATGTCTCAACAAGTTCCGGCGAAAAGGAACATTTTGTGGCAATTAGGTTCCAATCTGAACAAACTTTGCCAAAAGAAAGTATTTCGTGGATGTTAGATTCCGTTATGTAAGTGTATTATGGGACAACAGTGATAGGTCCATAATACTTGATTAAGTGACAGTTGGGGTTGACTTATTAGTATATTAATGGGATTACGATGACCAAGTTAGATAATGTCTCAACAAGCTCTAACAAAATGTTCCCATCTGAACACCGTTGGCAAAAGGAAATATTTCGTGGCCGTTAGGTTCCCTTACATAAGTGTATTATGGGACAGCAGTGTCCGGTCCATAATACTTGATCAAGTGAAAATTGAACTTCACTTATTGATATGTCGACTGGACTATAATGAGCATGTTGAGCAACGTCCGAACAAGATATGGCAAAAGGAACATTTCGTGGAGATTATAAATATATTTGTACTATTTAGAGTATGAAGGGTTAGTTTATTGACTAAATTAACCATATCTTTCAAAAAAAAAATCATTGAAGTTTTTCTCCCGTCTTTTTCTCTTATATTGCGTTACGATTTTACTTTATTTATTTTTTTCTCTAGATATATAATTTAAGCTCATACATCAATTGTGTTACTATCTCTAGTTTTACATATATATACTAGCCGCAGTGGCACTCCATTTATACGTATATATAATAAATAATATTTTATATTTTAAAATATATAATAAATAAGAAGAAATATATAAACCAATACATCATATTTCTAAAAAAGAAAAAAAACACAACAAAGAAAAAAATCAATTTACGGTATTATTGACATAACAATAAAACTAATATTATAGTGTCATAACCACTATTTGTGAGAAAAAGTATCTTTTCTTTTTATACAGTATAGATATATAATTTTGTAGCTGGAGTGGGGGGTGGGGGGTGGGGGGGAATGAAATAAGAAAATGGATGGAGTTAAAATGACGACACTTAATTCTTGGAATGGCAAAGTGAAAGTGACGGGGCACCAAACCAGACCACAAATTTTTATTTTTATTTCTTTTTTTCTGCCACCCAATATACAAATATGTCCTCATTTATTTTTTTTATTTTTATTTTTGTAAAAGTCAATGAAAATCGACGGCTTTGGTGATTATTATTTTTTATTTTCATTATGGGAATAAGTTGTATATAAATCTGTAATTTAAGCAATAATAAAAATTAAAAGTTTGAGAACAAAAGTAATAAAAAAAAAGTTGAAGTTGTTAAAAAAATTATCGTTTTAAATTTTTTTCGATAATAAGCTGATAAGCGTTTATTTTAAACCCGTGCAACCCCTCTCGTAAATTTTCACAACTACTGATATTAAAAATATTTAAACGTATTCGATGCGTTTTAGTTTCGAATATCATGAAATTCCGATCTTCATAAATCATTATGACTTTTAAATTATTAATTTATATTTGTTATATAGTTCTAAAAGGATAATTTTTTTATTGAATATTAATATGTTTTTTTTATTAAATAAAATATACTTTTTCAAAATTATGTTATGAATTTAAATTAAAGTAGAATTTTAGGTCCCATTTCTTGAAATTTCCATATTTCATAAACTTCTACAACTTCTTAAATATTAATTTATACTTTTTGTATAGAATTAGAGACACCCCCCAAAAGAAAATTGAATACTAAATATGCATTTTATTATAAGTATAATGTATTTTTTAAAATGATATTATGAATTAAAATTAAAATACATTTTTTAGGCTCGAATTTCATGAAATTCCAATCTTCGTAAATTATTACAACTTATTTTGTACTTTTTATATAGTTCTTAAAGGGGGGAAAAATAAATTTTATTAAATCTTAATAAGATTTTATTAAATAATTAGATATGATTTTCTAAAACCAATGAAATTAAATAACAATATGTTTTTTTAAGCTCGAATTTTAATGAAATATACATTGATTTGTAAGGAGTTTTACAAATAATAATAATAATTAATGCATTTTAGCCCACATATTTATTTTTTATTTTTGTTTATGATGTTCGCAAAATTATATTTAAATGTTACTGATCAAATTATTATCTAAATAATTTTCCATACTAAATATTTTGAATTAAAAATAGTTATAAAGTTATGTAGGAAGGACTAAATTGCAATTCTAAATGAAAAGTAAGAGACTGAAATAATTTTATATAAATCGGAAAAGTTTTATAATTTTAAAATTTAAAAAAAATTAATTTAAAGTCAATAAAAAATATAGAGACTATTTTAAAAAGTAAATATAAATATCCGGAACCAAAATAAATTCTATTCTATCAAAATGACGACACTAAAATCGTGAATTGCAGAGTGAAAGGGACAGGACACCAAACCAAAACACTTGTCCTCAGACCTTTTGGTCTTTTGATTTTTTTTACTTATTATTTTGACAAAAATAATAAGTCAATGGTTTTCTTTTTTCCAAAAAGATATAAATATTGAGCCTTTATTTTTCAATTCAAGAATGTATTTGAGTGAACTTATTTAAAATATTTTATGAATTTACATAAAAAAAGTATGTATTTTTTTTGGGATTTTTATAATATATTATTTTTTTATTTGAAATATAAGTATTTAAATATTTGGATAAATAGAACTACTTTTTCCGTGTGGGATAAGTATAACTAAACAGCTTATAAAATGACAATAATGATACTTTCGTATTATAACATGGTTAAATAAAAAGTTTGTCAAAACTTTAAAAATAGGTCAGGGATTTCGGATTGTTCTAGAGGAATTTATAACATCCTATTGTTTTCGGGACAATTACACTTTATTGTTCCCCGAGATCTGGAAAATTATATTTAGCACATTTGAGGTTTGTTTCTGTCTAATAAATAAGTCCCTCCACTAGTCTGAATTCCCTGAATTTGGTAATATTAACAAAAAAAAAAACTAGAAAAAAAGAATCTATATTAATCCCTAATTGACGTATTACTGGTTTATTTCAGGCCCAATAAATTTTTTTATACCCTCATACGTCTTCACGCAATAACGTATGTTAGGAGGTATATCTTCACTATTATAAGAATATTTTAATTTGAAAAAAAATATTTGACCTCAGTATTTAGTGAATTTTGACTAATTAGAGAGACTTACTTATTAGATAAAATTGAACCTCATGGGTGCTAGATGTAATTTTTTCAAACCACATAGAATCATGTGTAATTATACTAAAATTTTGGAAGAGGGAATTATAATTATCCCATTGTTTTATCGTCAGATTTTATTACGTTTCTTGTAGTATATTATAAGTACTAAAACAACTTGAAAAATATTGCAAAAAGCTTATAAAAGTTCACCCAAACACCAACTAAAAGGGGTTTTGGCTGAGTATTCAAGATATCTTATAAGATGTTTCGAAGTTTATAATTTCTATAAAGTATTTGATAATTTTTTTTTCTAAAATGCTTATAAGATTTTAAAATAAATATTTAAAATTTTATAAGCTTTTTAGAACAAAACTAAGTTAACCCATTTAGGAAAAAAAAAAAAGTATTTTAAGCTCTTTAATCTTAAAATTAGATAAATAAAAATACTCTCACAATTTTATCGGTGTTTCACTTTTACCATTCATTTAACCGACTTTTCCCCCCTCAAAATAAAACTATCTATTTATAAACTTTTAATAATTTCATAGCTTTTTCAGTAATTATTATAGTACGGAAAATTAATTATGCCAAACACTCTAATATTTTATAAATTTTGTATTTATTTATTTGAGCACTTTAAGAGCTTATTTTTAAAAGAAAATTCAATATTTTTGAACTCTTAAAACATATTTTTTTTTTTAGAATAAACTCTTAAAACATCTTATAAGCAAACTTTAATTTGATTTGTTCTTAATTAAGATTTTTGAACCCTTATTAAAAAAAACAAAGTAATAATATGATTTTCAATACATCCCCCTCTTAAAATGCATAATTATGTTTTATCCCAAACAAAAATCAAAATTACACTTACATCCCTTATGAAAATTCATTGTTTGCACCTGACACACTTTCATTATGATTTGGACGAAAAATATTAATGTGAGCAAAAAATTACATAAATTTATACTTTTACCCCTCATACAATATTTTTATATAATAATTTTGTATTTGTAAAAAAAAAATATAATTATATTAACTCACTTCATATATATATATATATATAGAGAGAGAGAGAGAGAGAGAGAGAAATGTAATTTACCCTTTTATTGTGTTAAGAAAAACGAGCAATTTACCTCATGTGTAAAATAAAATAATAATTTAACCCCATGTAAAAAATAAAACAATAATTTATCCCGATATAAAAAATAAAATAGTAATTTATCCCCCTATATTATCAGAAATAGACCAAAATACCCCCCCTCAACACCCAAATTTGCTCTGCCCCTGATCGCCACCTCTTCTTCCTCCCGCCGACATCTCTCTCTCTCTCTCTACATATATATATAAATACACATATAAATAGTTTTTATTATAAAAGTATAAATACATATTCAAATTTAATTATATATAATATATCTTTTTAATTATTATTTACTTAAACATTGATTTGAACAGAAAATTTTACACTGTTGATTTATTAGTTAAATTTTTGGATCTTAGATTGATCAAAATTCAACGATTATTAAATAAGGACATAAATATTATATTAAGTTTAAATTAAAAAGCTAAACAAAAATAAAAAAAAGGGCACGTGTGATTTGCGAAACGCATTAGGGGTGTATTTTGCTTTATTTTTGATAATATAAGAGGGTAAATTGTTGCTTTATTTTTTACAGGGATGTAAATTGCTCATTTCTCCTAGGGTAAATTGCATTTAATTCTACATATATATTACATTTATCTTCTTATAAGTAAGAAAAAATACATATTAGAATGTTAATAATTTTTTTACTGACGTCGGCGTAAAGAAAATTGGTTAGATATAAATGAAAAAATTTCAAAGAGAGTGTACATGTAATTTTTTTTTTTCTTTTGAAGAAAAGTATAATTTTATATTCTGGGAGCTAAGTGTAATTAATCAAAAAATAAAAGGAAAAGAAAAAGAAAGCAAATGGGCTGGCGGCCCAAAGATGGTCAGTCAAGCAAGGCCCACATACTGATCCAAGACATAGAAAGTGTTTGGTTTTGATTTTGGGCCATCTCAACATTTCCATGTTTGGGTAGAATTATTTTGTCAATTTTTTGACTAATTTTTGGAACAGTGTTATAATTAAAAAATATTAATTATTTTAATTCACTCAAAATTAAAAAAATTATATACATACTTATACTGTCATATATATATATATAAATATATATAAAAGAGACATGATTTCACAATGAACAATATTTTTTGTCTCTCACCATCCAACATCAAATATACTATACTTATTTTATATTATTTTCAAAAATAAATTCAAACATATACATTAATTTTAATATATATTTATTTATTTTTATTTTTTTTCTTTATTTTTACAAAACACACTAAAACAAGGTAAAAATGAACCAAACATAGTGAGAAGAAGCGAAGAGGGCTCTATCATTATTTCAGGAACTAGAGGGAGCATTTCGTAATTATTGTAAAATGAGGGGGAAATTATGCAATTTCCCACTCTCCCTCCAAAATTTCGTTCATAGACACACGCTTATATCAAACGAAGCACCACTCGGCGCTTCTTTTCTATCTTATCGGCGATAGGGTTAGGGTTTTTCATTGTCCGAGTTTGATTAGGGTTTTTTCGACCTGAAATTTCACGGGAAATAGCGGGAAGCAAAAAAGAAACTTATGGCTAGGCACCGTAGCAGAAGTCGGCCGTAGCCGTAGCCGTAGCCCAGTGAGGCGAAAGCGTTACGACGACCCACGGGAGCGACGCCGTGATCACCGCTCTCCTGCCCCCTCTGGCCTCCTCGTTCGGAACATTTCTCTCAGTGCTAGGTCTTTTTCTTTCTGAATAAGACTTGCTTAATCACGACGTAGATTCTTATTGAACGTATTACCGATTCTGTGAGAAAAAAATACGAAAAGATGGAAGAAAACGAGAACCAATTATTGGTATGTTCGTTACTAGAAGGAAGATAGGTAAGAGAGGGGAAAGGGTTCCGTATTGATGTGTTATATGTTGAAAATCAATAGACTGTGATTTTGGAGATCACTAAAAAAGTGGCATTGTAGATTTTATTGGGTGTTGAGGTGCATGTGTCACATCCTAATGAATTTTATTTTATTTTTATTTGATGAAATAACAAAGTAGAATTGATTCTTCAGTATTTAGGGCAAATAGCTCTTTGAGAAATTTGAAATTCTGCTGTTTCCTTCGAACTTCGTTTGATCTAATTATTTAAATTATCATAATGTAGCGTTTCTGATGAAACACAAATATTTTCTGTTGGAAGCTAAAATGTGCAAATGAGTTTGCCCATTATATCTTCTTCTTTTTTTCTTTTGGCGTTCAGAGCATCTATATCTGCGTGAACTAATGATGGTTATGTATTTGTTATGAAGGCCGGAGGACCTAAGGGTTCCTTTTGAAAGATTTGGTCCAATAAAGGATGTTTATTTGCCCAAGAATTACTACACAGGGTATGTTTCTCTGTTAGGCGCTTCTAGAGCTTTATAGGCCTTAGTTGATACTACTATTCAAATCTATGTACAAGTAATACTTGGTAATGATATTGCAGAGAACCTCGTGGCTTTGGATTTGTCAAGTTTCGGTACCCTGAAGATGCAGCTGAAGCAAAAAGCCACCTGGATCGCACAGTTATTGGTGGACGTGAAATAAGGATTGTGTTTGCTGAAGAGAACAGGAAAACTCCTCAAGAAATGCGTAGGATTACTCGCGTGAGGTTGTATTTGTGTTATGCTTTTTTTGTTCTTTAATCTTTGCCTTTTGTCTAAGTATTGGGTTAACATTCTTTATTGGTTGCTAATTTCGTCTGGCTTTGCTATTTATTTGCAGCTCCCGTGGAAGCTACAGGCGACGAAGTCCATCATTTTCTCCTAGACGCCAACATCAGTGTCAGTGGAAATTTCAACTTTACTTTCTCTTCTTTGGGACATCTAAGATCCAGAACTTGTTAAAATTCTATAAATCTTATAGCTTGCTTATGTGAATAAATGCTGATTGACGCAACACATTCAAACCTTTTATTTATTATGTAAATAATCTTTCTGAGAGGTTGTGGTTTCATATATGGCAGCTTATTCACGATCCCCTTCTCCAGCAAGGCGTGACTCAAGGTCTGTTTTATTTATATTGAACAAAGTTTATTTGTTAACATATCCTATCTGTCCCACCTACAGTCATGTCTAGAATGTTTATCTAAAACTTTTGTTTGAATCTCACGTTTGGTTTCATGTTTGATTCTTGAATAGTTTTCATTTGACTGTATGTACCTTGAGTATTAGATTGTTCGTCATGGCTTCATGTTGTCGTAATTATTATTCGGACTTTAGGTTTTTTCATACTCAGCCATTCATGCTAGGTGCATGAGCCAATAGCTGTTGGTTTGATGGCAGTATGTTTCTTCTGAAATATCACTGTAGCCATCTTAATGCCTCCACATCCTGTGTAATTGAGATGTCTGAGAATGTTTTGTTAATGTTCCTGAGCTCTTTCTTTCCTCTTCTTCCATCAGCCAAGGAGTAAGGTGGTTGTAAATTGGTTTTAAGTTATGTTTTTTGTATAAGGTCTCAATGATGATTCTTGAAGATATTATGGTGCATTATATGACTGGTAACTCAACAAATTTTGTGGTTCATATTTTTTTCCGCCCAACAAGTGTTCAAGCAGTGAAGTCTTTAGTATTTCCAGCTTTAGAGACTCAATATTTGCTCTCTTGTTGCTATGTTTTCTTGGAATTATGTGAATTCCCTTAAACATGTGTTGCATGTCTTCTAGTGGATCTGAATGACACATCTGCTGATGGCCTTATCTATGCAGATTGTAATTGACAAAGAGTGACATAAAGAATGCAAGGGTAATAAAGAGAAATGAGAAAAGGGATCATAAAGTCAAAGAGTACTTGCTTTATGTTTTTGTCAATGCCCCTGCAGAAGTTTGTAATTCCGATCTTGTCATGGATAAACTTCAAATTCTACGGAATTATGTTTTCTTATGCCTTCTGCCTTGTTAAGGCTTTTGCCTTGCATTGGAGGGCCAACAGACTTGGTATGATGTGTGAAATGATTTTAGGATTAGGAACGTTTCATTTTTTATTTGGCTTGTAAGTTTGATTTCCTAATGTTGCATACTATCCAGTTAAAGAAAGAATCTAAAGCTTATAGTTGGCCAAAGAAAGAAACCACTTCAAAGAAGCAAAGCCTTTCAAAGTTATTATGATTGGAGTGTGGTGAAAATGCCCAAGAAAAAGATAGTATCAAGTTCTAAATGTCGTGGCAAGGACAGCTGGGAAGTTTCAGATGCTGATGAACCTGAACACTGCTTTAAAGCCTTAAACAGTGTGTGGATCAAAGTGTATAATTTTTCCCCAGAAATTCTGTGAAAGTTGCAGGTAAAGGTCATGCTTCAGTCATTAGATATTCCCAGACAGGTTCTCTTGTTTCATCATACTGAAAGCCGTAAAAGCTTCTTTTAAGTTATCCACGACCAGTCATTTTGAATTCTATTTTAGTTCCATGAAGTGGTGACTTGGACAGGTTCCCCTTGTATGAGAGTCAGAGATTTTAACAGCTGTTTTGATGCAATTATTGTCTGGGTTTTTCATTTTTACATGAGATGCTGGCATTAAATTGCAATAGTTCACTAATTGTTTATGTGTTTCCTGTTCTATTCAATAGAGACAGGGGCCATGGAGCCAGGGATGATTACTACTCCCCACGAAGATCTAGATCTGTGTCTAGATCAGTTTCTCCTAGGGATGACAAAAGTTACAGGTCCCGTGAAAGGTCAAGGCGTTCCAAATCTTCCTCCCGCTCTGGTTCTCCACGGGATGAGAGAAACCACAAGCCAAGCCGCCGGTCCCCCAGTCCTAGAGCAAATGGTCAGACAGCTTATGCACATAGCAGGTCTCAGAGTCCTAGGAAGAACTCCAAGAGCCCAGCAAGGTCTCTTTCTAGATCCAACAGGTCTGTTTGACACTTCATCTTAGCTGAATGTGAAAAAAATAAAAAAGAAACATCTTTTAATCATTGTAACATTTGGTTTTGATGTCCCTGCAAGATTGAGATATAAGATTGTTTCTTGTATTTG
>NC_026147.1:1056227-1084712 GCF_000512975.1 Sesamum indicum | reverse complement strand
CTTGCAAACATGGCCAGGTGCAGTTTAATGAATCTTTGACTGTTTTTCTTTTTCTTCTGCTGGGTGCAGTCCTCAATGATGGCTCGTTTGGTTTTGCTGCTATCGACTTGATATAGATTGTGACCATGAGAATGGAAACCGACGCTTTATGAGGGATGATACTATGTGGCTCTTGTTAGTTTGTTTGACTTTTATGTCTAATGTAACTATCTTTTTCTAGAGATTTGATGCAACCTAGTGAGATTTCTGGATGTTTATTTTATCAACAGTATTATAGTGTACTACATTATTTGCAGCTTAGTTTTATACTAGTAGCTGAAATTACTAAAATTAATTGATTCGGATGGTCATAATATCTTCTTGTTGCCAGTGATGACGGTCTACTTACCAAAGTGGAGCGAAACGGAGTATGGGGTTGTATATTAATGCTTATGCGTTCGTTGGGATTAGAACCAATTACATATATAGAGTTTTATGATGTGGATCTGGTAACAAGCAGCAGTAGTAGAGCTTTATTTTATGGTTTGTTTCTCTGCTTGGACTTGGTATGGTTTTTGGTCGCAACATGATTTAGAGTGTGTTGGGGGTGAAGTTTGTAAGTTTTCAAAAAATGTTGATAATTCCTCAGCTATGATGGGGTGTTGTATAAGCTTATAATTTTTAATTCCAAAAGGAGAAGGTTAGAAGTATAAAATATATGTTTTTCTCTAGAATTATTTGAAATTATTTAATTGTTGGACCAACATATTATATCACTCTAAATTATTTAATAGTTGTATAGATTTTTGTAACATTACATAGGAAAAGAAAGATGTTCATAATATAAATTTATTGATTTCACTTAAAGTAGGTAGTTTATTATTAAATATTACATTTTTGCATCCTAGGTAAATTATGAGTACCTTTGAGGTTCGGTATAATTACGAATAATTTTTTAAAATTAAAGGTCGTTAAAGTAAATTTTCTTTATAATGGGTTGTCACAAGAGGAAATTCTTGTTATACGACTGTTAATTGTTTAAATGGATATTTGTAATTTTTTAAAATATTAGGAGTTATTTGTAATTATAATAAAGTTTAGGAAATTATGTTGCAATTTATCGTTCCATCGTGATTTTATGGTTTGCATATACATCTGTTGCAGGAAGTGAGGCTAAGTAGGTTGTATCACATTCAAATACTCTATATATGTCTGTGTAGTTATGCAGACAGGGTCTAGTAGGTTGGGTTTGGGCTTGATTGGAATTTTAGCTGACTTTTCCGGTAATCATATCGGTTGCTGCTATGCTATTCCTATTCCACCTCTCTATTCCGGTAATCATATATGAACTCAATCTCGCCAACAACTAGGACTTGTCGAAGCTTAGGAAGACAATTGGTCCATGTTTATAGGAATTTTTTCTTAGCCCCAATTTAAATCGTCAGTTGTATAATCAAATTCAATTAATTATATAATAAGTATTATTTTATTTATTATATGAATTAATTGCTTTTTATAACAATATATCATATTATATGATGGTCGGCAAAATTTGATCAGATTTGGACAGAATTGAATTTTATGATTTATTGCCTACTGACACCACCTAATTGTAGGGCTAGTGTCAAAATTTGGATACATAGTTTTGCTTAAAATTTGGTATTTCTGGAAGGATAAGCGAATCGGTTCGTGAATGCGCAAACGGAATTGAAGGACGAAAATAATAAAATAGCATAAAAAATTAAACATAAAGCGTTCGAACCAAAGGGGTGTAATCTTGGTATTCCCGAACATTCGATGTAGTATGAAAAGGAGAATATAAAAAATTCATACGAGACTATGGTTATAAAATCGAGATGGGAAGTATAAATTTAAAATAAAATTATCTCTTAACAATTTAAGCTTCCAATCGGTTTTTGTGTTGAATAGTTCACCCAAGGTTCCAAACTAGCAACCCACTAAAAAAGGTCCACACCACACCGGAACGAACGAGACCTTGATCTTTTTGCTAGAGGGGATCAAAGCCAAACTCCCACCTAGTGAGAGAGGTGAGGGGCGGCCAAGAGCAAAAGGAGAGGGAGAGATTTTTGTGTGTTGTGTGTTGTATAATTATTTCCTAAATAATCATATACAATACATATATATACCTTGTATATATAAGTAGGAATGTGTCTAGATGCATCCCACTCGTCTATAAGGTAACTCCTCCATTTTTATGGTATGATCCAATAATGTCATATAGAGAGGGTCCTAGTTATGGCCAAAATTGCACTTTCCAAAAATAAAATTTTTTTAGTCAACTCTCATTCCATTAATTTGCTAGTGGGAATTAATTAGTGGGCCGAATTTATATAAAAATAAATTCAAGGCCCAATGAATTTCTAATTAAATTTAATTTAATAAAATTCAGTTACTAATTAAGCTTAATAATTATTTAATCCAATTAAATATACAAGCCCAATTCATTAATTAATAAAGATAAGTCCAATTATATCCATTCAATGGGACCCCATATGTGAGTAATCCAATTACTTATACCTTACAGAATTAATTCCAAATTATTTTGTTCTTTTTCGGTGATTTATGTATGACTCTTTAGGTTAACCTTTCAGCTAGACTTGAGCTAGTGTCCAACATTATCGATTAATTAAATCCAATTTAATTAATCGTTCTTATTCAACTATTGATTAAGAAAGCCCTCTACCATGAGTGACCGTTTAACAACGATTCATGGCACTAGAGATTAGGTGAATGTCCGTGTGAACATTTAGGCTCCCGAGTCCATACGGGTACGACCCTTCCATCTACCGTCTTTTGGCCTTAGTCTAGGGCATGAAATTGGTGTCGGTTCCCATCATGGACTAGGTGCTTATGTTTTAATACTTGAGACGGCATCACGCTTAATTATTCAACATAGAAACCACTTTTTCCTATTCGATCAACCACTGTAGCCACAGGTTCATAAAGCTGAACGCGTCTCCAAGAGCATAGGAGATACATCTGCCACATACTAACATGGGACGGATCCTCTTCTTAGAACTCACTGTCCTCATTACATACTCCGACTGCACTGGATAAGACTTATAATGATCATGTATGCGACACAATCACCTCTCGCACAAATCCAAGATACAGTCATTTTATGTACGTGACTACATGATTCCTTAAGTATGAGGACCACTTCCATAGTATCGGAGCCGGGGATACTGATCAAGCCTCTAAAGCTTACATATGACGAACCCCACGAGTTAGTTCAGTCAGTTGACCAGCTTGTCAACTAACCCACTGAAATTGCATAGACGTTCAACGTTTGTCGCTGATGAAACACGATATTTATTCAGTGAATGCAATACTCAGTGTAAGTCTCAATAAGACTCTCGATGTCCAGTTTTGAGGTCCTCGACTTGGGATGTTTCAGACCAACCCTCATAAGCGGGTTATGTAACCGCTATCTAATGCGCAACCCAACTACATGGGTTATCTAAATGGTCTATGGGTATCTGTTGTGACGTTAAAGCAGTGCTCAACATAATTGGTAAGTACAACAGACACATGTAACAAAGACGAATACTTACCATATTCATCGGGATAATATTACTTAAATAAAGATCACTTGAAAGTTCTCAAAAACGCCAATCCAATTAACTTTTTGATCACTTATTTCAACAATCTCCCACTTGATTTTAAAGCCATTTACCCATATTTTTGAACTAATCTGATCATGAGCAATATGCAATATCGGCTAGGTCTTATAGGTCTACCGCAATTCTGCCAATGCTCTACAGTCCAATCGCATGTCACATTTTCTTACCATCGCTCCAAGCAGATGGTGGTGTCTAAATTTTTTTTTGGATCTGTGATGAGATCTCGGGTCTTTTTAGCTTGTGTCATAGCTTAGTTGTCATCCTCCATTGTGACTATTAGTGCGGCCATGCTACGTAGCACACCCAACAATTGGGTGAACTTTTAAAGTTACCGTACATTCTTTCATGATGAAACTTGTTGTGGTGTTCCACTTGGAACCTTTTCAAGTTACCACATCATCATAAACTCTCCATTAATGTGCATCAAGAGCTCTTCTTTAATCTTTATTCAGGTATTAAAGATAGTTCTTTAACAGTTGTCTACTGCCTCGTCAGTACACACCCGATATCCGTTGTTATGCTTAAAGTATATGCAACAAGAAGCTTGGTGCATTGAACAACATTCTCATGCTGCCACAACAGAAAAGTAGGGTATGTCAAATATCTAAGTTCCTTATCAGTCCATCATGATTGAATTTTAGACAACTTATCCCTAGATAGGATCCAATTCTTACATGGAGAGTCACATGAATAATATTCGTGTTTTAGTATTCCATAATATCTTTCTATCATTCCAAATGATCAAGATGTTTTAACACCTAAAACACTAGGAATACAATTAAGCTCCCACTAACCTTCTACCTTGTTCTTGACCTTATGAACTTGTCAAAAATAAATATTCCAGATACAGGCCGTTCAAATCTAGTTTGAACTCTATAGCGGATATTTTAGCTTCGAGCCATTTATTGGATCGATGTCTTACATCGCTTCCCCTTATCCAATTAAACTTAGAAACTCGGTCATTTCAGGTAACTGGAGCTTTCTAGTCGTCCTTTTCGCAGAAATGGAATATAGTTAGTAAGGATTTGATTACAGATGATGTTTGCATTATTCCGTAATAAACCTGCACAAATCAGATGCCGAGTCTAATTTGCCTCCCATTAATCCCTTGACGTATCCAGAACCATTCCTCATATTCAAGAACTTTAATATGGATTGCCAAGCTATATCAAATATGGTGGGATCACAACTTTAAGAAAATGCCATATTTTTTAACTTGGTAATTTTCGAATGTCCATATCCAGATGGGTTAGGTAATTGAAAAAAACGTTATCCTAAAATTTACAGAATAAATGTTATAGACTCTTTGTTAAAATAATAATAGATAAAAAATCGTTAAATTTTTTCTTTTTCTTTTTTTTTAAAAAAATGAAGGTTGATGTGACTATTTGGTGTGGGAGGCAGTAAGTTTCTTTTCTTATTTTCTTTCTTTTCTTTGTAAGTGCAGAGGCCGTTGCTATTTTTTATATGTTGGTAGGGTTTTTGTTTATTAGTATTTCTATAGAGGGTTAAAATAAATTTTGTATTTAATAATATTCAGAATAAATTACAGCTACTTTTTTTAAAATTTGGTATAATTACAAATACATTATGTTGTTTAAAAAATATAAATACTCATAAAAAAAAATAATTATCTAATCCCTGGACGTTGAGGTGGATATTACTACTTTACCCTTGCTTAATTTTAAAAAAAATAAAAAAAAATATTTAAAAAAATACAAAAATAATTTGAGGTTGGGATCCGAATGGAGGCTAGCAGAATGAGCTCGTTGTTAGACGAGCGTTAAAAATCAGAGAGGTATTTATAATTTTTCAAATAATCAGAGGGTATTTATAATTATATCAAATATAAGGAGAATTGATTATAATTTATTTTAATAATTACTACAAAAGAGTGTGGGCTATGTGGGGAATAGACCCAGCCAAACTGTAAATTTGGGCCGATAATTGGGCTCATTTTTCTTTACTCCTCATCAGTGCTGTTGGGCCTAAATGGGCCGAGAAGGCTTGGTCAGTCTGGCCCATCATGAAGCCGGCGAAGCTTTTGTTAGGATGAGCTCTCTCTCTCTCTGTCTCCCGCAACAGCGAGAAACCCTACAGTTTTCACTCCAAAAACCTCTCTAATCGCCATATGATTTAATTTTACTCGTTAATTTTGCTGTAAATCTCTACGCCTTTCTCGTCGATTATTTGTATTTGAGATCCGGATTTGGTACGGTTTTTGCTCTAATGCCACGGTACTGATATCTTCACCTTCTTCTTTGTGTGGTTTCATGCACAAATTTCTCATTTTCCTCTGAAAAATAGTTGCAATTACTGGGAGAATTGATCCTTTTTTTTTTTTTTTGGCTTGCAGGTACTACTGTGATTATTGCGACACTTACATTTCTCATTTTCCTCTGAAAAATAGTTGCAATTACTGGGAGAATTGATCCTTTTTTTTTTTTTTTTGGCTTGCAGGTACTACTGTGATTATTGCGACACTTACTTGACCCATGATTCTGTAAGATTTCTTTCTCAAACTCTTGTGTATTTTTGAGTTTTGTTATTGCCTTGATTATTTCTGTTTTCTTTCTGGTTCGTAGTCAGAATTTGTGATGTTTGACTGTTATTTCTTGTGATTTCGCTGTTCTGGGCTTTTTTTGGTTTTTTGCTTGGATTAAATCCTAAAACTCATTTAATTAAATTTTAATATGAGAGTTGTCTGACATTAGTTGGAATTTGATAAAAAAAAAATTCCATTTTATAGAACTTGATTATTGGACCAAATTATTACAAATTTAAATGCATTTGCTTTAGGAGTCTCGTGTCTTCTCTTATAGAATATATGTCAAAAAGCTGAAATTTCTTAAATTGATAACCCTACATTGTGGTCGAAGTCTTCTGTGAATCTTGATTTTACATTGGTTCTGAGCAGGTATAACTGCCTGGTAGGGTTTTCTCATATATTTACAATTGTGGCTAATATATGTTGTTTTTATTTTCATTTTTGGTGTGTGTTGTATCTAGTTTAGAATATATTAATTGTAATATTTCAACTCGAGGGGATATCTGAATCCAGCTTAAATTGGTGCATATCAGTAAAAATTCTGTGCCTCCAGACAATTGATAAAACACACTTGGAAGCTTGATAGAATTTTGCTAGAAATGTGTTCTGGGACAGGCTAGCTTAAAACTAGTTTAGACTAGGATGTACGGAGTTTTTTATGTTGCGTACGGGATGTAAGCCAATTTTCCTCGTAAACCTGTTTAAAATTGATCATGCTAAAAGTGGTGTTTGCCAATATCCTTTAAGAAGAGAAGGGTGGAGATACATAAACTTCTAATCTCTAACCTAGTCTACATGGATCACAATGGAAGTGCATTTAAGCATCTCTTTTCTATGAAAATCAAGAATGCTCATGTGCATCATCATTTGATGTTATCAAATACAGCATGCACTGTGCAATGATTGTGTAAACGCTAGTTTTCTGATGCTTCAGCATAAACCGTGCTGTATTTTCTAAGAATAAAATTCTTTTTGTTTTTTCAGCCTTCCGTCAGAAAGCAGCATAATGCTGGTTACAAACACAAGGTATAGCGCTCACCAATGAAGTAGTAGAGTATTGATTCATATAATCATCAGGAACTTTTTCAATTTCACTGATGATGAATATATCCACGTATCCAGGCAAATATAAGGGCTTATTACCAGAAGTTTGAAGAACAGCAAACACAGATTTTGATTGATCAGAAGATCAAGGAGCATCTTGGGCAGGCGGCAGCATACCAACAAATTGGTGCAGCTTATAACCAACATCTTGCTGCTTACCCTGGAGGACGACCACGCCTGCCTATACCACCTCCAATGTTGCCTATTCCAGGCGCAATGCCGCTGGCCCCTGGTGTAAGACCACCTGTTTTGCCAGTTCCTGTTCCTGGTAAACCAACTGTGCCTGCTACTTAAATTTTTCTATTAATTACATAACCACAACCAACTGTTTATAAATCAATGATCAAAATGAAATTTTGATTGACCATCTTTGGCAAGGGCATCATTAGAGCGTGTAGGCTATTTCTTTTGTTTAGCCAATTCCAGAAATGCTTGTGCTCAGCTTTTGTTGAGTTGAGTTGGTGACTTCTCTGGCCTTGTTGTCCTTGCTGCTCAATTTAAAGGGACCAAAAAAAAGAAGATAAATTAAACTGAAACTTCAGAAACTAATCTCAGCAGTACTGAATTTCTCCTTTTGCTGGCTTAGGTTATGGAGCTGCTCCACTGGGGCCAATGCAGCCCCAACCTGGTTCTTCTTTGCCCCTACCACCGGGTGGGGCTCCAGCGCCACCAAGTACAAGTGCCCCTCCACCAGTTCCAGGAGGAGGCCCACCCCCTAGTTCTAGTGGTGTTCTTCCCCCTGCTACACAAATGTTTAATGCTAATCCCACTGGAACTACTGCTGCTACTGCAACTCCAGGGGGCTATTCTTATCCACAAACCTCCCAGACGAGTAATTGATTTGTCTGAAAAGGTAAGTGCATTCACAATATTGCTGAATCCTTTGCTTATAATGGTGTCTTTCCCTGATTTAACAATTTATTTTAGTTCTAGTTTTCAAAGAAAGAAAGTTAAGCCTCATTGCAAAGACGTCCTCTGTGTGCTTCCTTCATTCTTTGCATAAGAATCACTTGTGATGCTACTTTTCATTTTGGGTGTAAGACATTTTCCTCTTTTGCCTCCTCATTAGGGCCTGGGAAGCTTGATGGCTCACCCCATGCCCTGGGCTTCAAAGTTCTGAGACAACTGAAACTGATGAGTTTGCAGGGATGCACAACCAAGGATACTTGACATACTCAAAATTTCTATGCCCTGTTTTTTTGGAACCCATCTGAAATACTGCTGGACCTACTAATACTATTAGTTCTGTGCTTTTGCAGGTTAAGAGTATTCAAGTTGCGCTGAGCACTGCCTTTCCAGTCCCTAGAATGTAGCATTTCAAGTCTCCAGAGAGAGATTAGGGTACATATGTACTAAAACCATGTTACTGAATTAGCTTGGCCATGAAAACTGCTAATTCTTCGACTAGTTGTTACTCAAAGATAATGGTTGAATTGGTTGTCCATATTTCTCAGTTCTGATAGTCGACTACATGCTGTTGGGCCTTGTTTAGTTGATAAAGAAGACTTGAAAGTAACATTTGGATGCTTCAGGCATGAGTCTCAGTTTTGCTATGCTCATTCATTTGATCTGCATAAGGTGTTTTTGGTGCATGTTGCACAATTACTATGTATTTTTCTCATCAAATTACAGGAGCAGCATTTATCAATTGAGAAGTAAAATACAGCACTATTTATGTGTTGGTTAACCTCAACTTTCAAGATAAGCTCTGAACTTTCGCAGTCCCATTTTCCCCATTCTACAAACAGAACAAAGATAGAAAAGCACCATATCAAGTATTACATCAAAGAGATGTTGTAAAAGCAATCCCGAAAGCAGCAACAAATAACAAATAACCAACAATTAAACCTAGAATGGGTACTTCTTGTCTTTTGAAATAATGAAATTAACTTGACCCAAGAAAAACCCCAAACATTTATATGAAGTTCCAGTGAAAAACATTAAAATTGCTGGCACGATTAGAAGCTCCATCAAGACTAAGCGATTCAACGTTCTTTGTTGAAATGAAATGCGCCCTTCTGCAACCAAAGTGAGGGTCATTACATGGGCCATAATATGTAACATTTGATGTAAGCAAACAAGTGATCACTAGAAACCTGAATCATTTTTCAGCTGCTACAGTGGGAGAGAAATGTTGATTCATTTTCTTAATTTAATTTTCTGAATGAAGCAGAAGAAGTATCTAAAGAAAAGAAGAAATCACATGCAACTGATATACCAGCTATCATAATTTCAACATTATTATATGTTTTCCAACTTACATATTTACACATGTTATGATAGTGGGTTATTAGCCTACTGCAAAAAGCCAGGAATTGACAAAAAGAAATTTATCATAATTCTCTATCCTGGGAAGGCTCTTCATGTTTCACTTGCTCCAAAAAACCCAAACCAGGACCAAAATTTAAGATAATGATCATTAAACACCATTAAAATATCTAAGGATTTAATGGATTCAACCGGTATATAAAACCAGTGTAAGCCCGGTAAGCTAGCTAATAAGCTCAACATATTTTACTACCACCAACTCAAAAACATAACAGGAAAACCGGAGCGAAGTCTCACAATTAAAATCGTGAAGAATGAAGCCCTTTTATACCAACCAAGTGCAAACATGAGCTAGGAACTCTTTCTTGTCTGCTTATCGTGATCTCTCCAAGGATTGAGAGCTTCTCGAATGGCCTGAGCTTCAGGGGTACTCTCCCAAGCCCTCTTCTCTGACTCCAAAACTGTCACTTTATCATCTGTTTGAATCCAAAGTGGAGACATAAAGATCCACACTGCAAAGCTATAACGCCAACTACAAGCAAACCAACTAGCCAAAACAAACATGGACTTGACAACAAGAAGAATATTGCAATATAGAGATTTAAGTCACCACTTGAGAATCAGAAGTTAATCCAAGTGAAAGAATTTGAAGAACTGCAGATATTAAAGTAGAGTAATCCCATCTGAGAGCACTCAATTATTCACATTGATCTACTACTCTGAGGGATTCTAATCACACAGATTTTTACCAACCATAACGAGAGATTGAACTTATTCTATAAAAAGCAACATTCTTGCCCAAACAGAAGTCCTCTATAACTTGCACGAACCCGTTTCCTGAATCCAAGATGGCATTTAACAAGGTAACTGTCCACCTAACCTTAAGTAGCTAGTACTTAACTCTTAGCCCTACAAGAACAAGACACAAAATCCTGGCTATAAACTGAAGTCCAATCAGTAACTTCAGCCCACAGAGCTTTCTCAGGGATAATTTCAGTATTTTCCTAATTTCAGCCCGCAATGAAATTGGTGGCTAGGTTCTATGATCTAATTATGCAGAAGCTCCGATTACAAGGCTCCAATTCCCTACTACCAGCGTCAAGAATTGAAAATATCCAACTTTCTTTACACCGAACTATATCAAGACGAATTTCAACTGCAAACACACACACAAACAAGCTAGGGAGATTGGAAACTAATTGGTCTGAACAATATCTAAAATGGGTTTCCACCATTAATCGATTAAGAGCCACAATGAAGAAATAAGGTTAAAATCTTGAAACTATCTTGTGTTTGTGGGTGGGTGGGTGTGAAGATAGAGGTGAAAAGGAGGGTTCTCACACAGAAGCCCGTTTTGATCATGAAAAGCTCCATGGAACCTCCAATCAACGCTGAAACAACTCCTATTTTCAAGTACCAATCCAAGAACTTCATTGTTTCCGTTCCTTTGTATTGCTTCCTAAAATCAAAACGCTGTTCCAACAATCCCTTTTCTTTGAAAAACAAAATCAAGGAAAAAAATGGAAAATTTCCTCGCAAGTTTTTCCGGGGTTTAGTAGGAAGTCAAGGTGAATGGCACCAAGATCCGATCGAACAAAATTATGGGCTTGTAAGTTTCTGAAGCGTCCAGAACCCAAAGACAGCCCATTTGGTCATACGTTGGGCAACGTTGTGTCGGCCCGTCTCACCTCCCTCTGTCTCCATATTATGCGGGTTAATTATAATTTAGGTAAATTATAATATTTTTTTTTAAATTTAATATAATTATAAATACTTTTTTATTATTTAAAAAATTATAAATACTTCTCTGATATTTGATGAAGTTATATAAATTTGGACGGAGGTTTAAAACTATGAACATCATCTTTACTATTTTTTATTTTTTAAAAAAATAACAAATATTAAAAAATTAAATGAGGTGAATGAAAAAATTTAAAAACTTATAAAAAACTATCCATTTAGTCCATAAAATATTAAAAATTAAAAATAAATAAACTATAATTTATAATCTATAAGGATATTTTTGTCAATTCATCAAAATAATTGCATAAATATTTAATCAAAATTAATGAATTAAGTTAATTATTAAACAGTCTTTAAAATCAATAAAGTATTTATAATTTTTTAAATATATATGTATATATATAATTGTAGCAAATCTCAAAGAGTGAGTTGTAATACATACACTCTACAGCTTACCTCTGAGAAAATGCTAATAGGTAATATGACCACTAAATTCTAAATGAAGAAGTTTACCGACTCCCAACCCACACTGGACCGTATTATTGCCCTTTTATTAAACCATTTTTATTTACAAACTTTGTTTGCCATTTAACATTTTTTATGGAAAATTTGTTGCATTTAATCCTGACGTTATGGGTTTCAGAAAAATAAACTTGAAACAGTAAATTCTTTTACATATATTGATAATATTTTTTGTAATATAACATTGAAGAAAGTGATCGCAATCATTATTTTGGGTCAGAGTATCTAAATAATAATGAGGAATAATCAACAAATTCAAAATTATGAATTATTTATTTCACTTATGTGAATTATATAATTTATTTATAATTATATTAATATATTGATTGAATCAGAACCACAATAAGCACACAAGTCAAGAATTATATTCCCTTTGCATTTCATGGATGATAAACACATTGCTTCCTGATATCGACACCACCATTGGGATTAATGAATTTAAACTAAAAATTTTAAATGACTCCACAAACAAGGAATACATTACTTATTTAAACAAATACATACATTTTATACTGATATGACACAATATTCTCATATTTACGCGTGAAACGCCAAATAGAAAGCCTTTTATGTTTTGATGAGTGTAAATAGATTACTTTTAACAAAAACCATAAATGTCTAATACATAAGATAGAACAAAATATTTTTAAAAAAAAAGAAAAGAAAAGAAAAGAAGAATAGGAAGCATGTACAACGGATTGAACAGAAAAGGGGCAGTATGAAGATGGGAGTGGTCTGTAGTAGGGTAACCAACTTATGTACAAGTAAAACTGCAAGACTGACCATATGGCTTCATAACTTACACAGCAGCATATTGACAATGGCACAGGAGATGCAGATAGATTAACAATACCACCCTACTTATTTGCATTTCGTTACAGGAAGATATTGGTTCTTCTTTTTCACCCATATTGTGGAACGAGTCCTTTTGACATGGTCAGCAAAGAGGCGATGCCTGTGAATAGAAAGCGAATTAAAGACATTTATATATAGACACAGTATCTTATGTACTCCCCAGCATCCCCAGCAAAATTGAAGGGGGGGGGGGCCGGGGGGGGGGGGGGGCACGAACCTTTCATACTCTAGCTTCTGTTTAACGATTCCATTCAACAGCAGCTCTGAACTGTAGACAGCTCCACCTGCAAATATATGCTGGTGAAAAGATTTGTTCTTTGGTTTTAGCTAACAGTAAGATTTTGAAGGGAGAGTATTTCAACCTTTCTCAAGAAAAGGAACACAGATGTCATAGTCTTCTTCACAGGACAGAATCAGAAGATCGTCTGGAAGTTTTTCATCTTTCAATACAGATCTGCCAAGTCTCTCAACCGCCTGATGAGCAATGTACGAGATTCAGACAGTTTTGATGAAAAACATAGACTGAAACTTTAGTACAGCTCCTAACATTGTGTTCATTAAAGTCAAAACGAAATAAGACCAATTACACATGCTATATGCATATGAACAAGCTCACAGTTAAATAGAATTTACAGGGAGTTATTGCAACTTGTGACAGGAACGATCTGAAAATTAATCCAAGGAGGGAAATCATTTGCTTAATAGCCTTACATTGCAAAATGCATTAAAACAAACCACAGGCAGCTCTCACCAAAAACAAGCAGAAACTGAGCTCCCCATACCGACCGCCAACAAATAATAATTAAAGAAAAAAGAAGAGAAACAATAAACATAAAAGAACAGAGCAAATCATTGAAGAGAAAAGTTAAGGAGAAAACAGCAATCCATAAACTATACAGTAATGGAACTAATGTTGTAGGCTAGTCCTATTAGAACAACCACCAAAAAGAAGTTGCAAGCAACTAAAAGCTAGCCCCTGATGAGAAAACAAAGACCAGCTGCTCCAATGATAAGCATCCAAGAATTTCAGGAAATTCGCTGAAGAATGATGATACACAAGTTTTAAGAACAGAGCACCTCCAGCAATGGTATCGACACTTTACATGAAAATGGCCTCCAGAAAATGGGTGCTTAGCAACTCAGAGTCGCGAAGAAAACATTTATATTTTCTATATTGCCACGTAGTTCATACACAATGCAGAAGCTAAAACAAGTTCCAAATGTAAGTTCTCAAAGGGAGACATAACTTAAGGCTCTTTCAGTTTTACCAGGAGTAAATCCATCTCTCATTCCATCACCAGCAAGGAGTGAAGAAAAGAAAGAGGTGAATAACTCAAAAGCTAAACGGAGATAAGTGATTAAGTGATCATGCATAGAAGAGAGAATCATCAATCACTTGACAATCAATTTCAATTGAGCATTCAAGGAAAAACTCCAGGAAAGTACTTACCAAACCACCAACCGCCTTGACCAAATTTGCTAGAATGTCCTTACCAGGCTTAGTGTTTGGGGTGACCAATACTTTTTGTCCCTGCACTAAGATTTGTGAGAGAATTGTGAAGTTAAAGAATCTCATTTCTAAACAATCTGATATTTACCTGTAAAAGAGGATGCTGACATGCTCTTGAGAGAGAACCTGGCAAAGAGAAGCCATACTCCCTTTCCTTCCTTGCATCTCTAAGTATGTAATTTTTCTCATCGATAAGACAACTAGCTTGTCCACAACTTTCAAGCCATAAGTGAGTAACCACCGGTTTCCCATAGGCAATTGCTTCTAGCATATTCCTAGTGCGTACAAACTCATCAGCCACAAAATGTGTGGCATCTGCCATAGAGGACGCAACCGCACCGCCCAGCCGAGCCAATATCTGTAAGAAAAAATATAACTAAATAATCTGCAACTCAACGTATTTAAGTTGCACAAATGAGCAAGCAAACAAAATAAGATACCCTTTTCTGCAGCTTGGTAACATCCACATCCAGGTGTTGACTAAACAACACTTTGATGTTTGTGATATCTTTCCTCTTTCTTGAGTCTTTCATTGTGCTATATGGTCCTGGTGAGCCAGTTACCAAGTTGTTAATTTCTCTGATAAGAGAAAACCTGGATAGGCTCTTCCTGCAAGACTGTTTGTGATATTCATCACCCATGCAGATAGGAGATACATTGTTTATTGGTGTTGTACAAGTGGCAGGTGTAACACAAGCTGACGAGGAAATTCCGCATCTTTCTCTTGGTGATGCTTCTGCTTTGCCATTTGTTTCTGCGCCTTCAGCAGATGTCTCATCATCAGTTTTCTCATCATGCTGCTTAGATGTGCTGGTGCCAGCCGCATCATGTAAACTTGCTTTTGCATCCATGCAATTAGAATCATGTTCAGCAGAATCATTCCTCGAACTTCCATTGACAATAGTTTGGTGTAAGAGCATTCCTCCGGACTGTGTATCTAAGGAAGACAACGCTGAACCATTATGTAACTGATTCAAATGACTACTGCCAGGATTTACAGTACTTGCAGCGACCTCCCTTGATCTTTTTAACCTTCCATGATTTTGTGTGTTGGCTTTATGCTCAAACAATTTTTCTTGTTGGGATCTTTTTCCTCGTAGATTATATGTCCTGTCGATATTTGCAGCACTAAGTGTACCAACACATGTTCTATCCAAACTTTTAGACCCGGTTGATCCAACCATTTTAATTTTCTCCCTGGTGACCATTTCAGCATTTTTATCTTTGACAGCTGTTCTCCTTTTTCTCACGACACGAGTGCTTATCAGATCATTTATCTCCTCCGCAGCATCAAATGAATTAGCAGCTGCTTTTGAACCATTTAATTCCGTGTATTTCCTAGTCCGATGAGCCACGGGAACCGAATTTGAAAGCTGCTCCTCCAACTGAGACTTCTTTTCAGAAGTTTGATCAGTTGATTCTGTTCCATGATATGAGAAATCATTCACATCGGAAATCGTCCTTTGTTCTGCCTCCCTTAGCACAGTTTCATGTCCCTTCCTAATTTTTTTGGACCGTTTTGGTGAAAGAGAGGATCCGTTACTTGCGTCAACGCTGGTCCTTTTTATCTGTTTGGCTTGTCTAGTAACTCTAACACTAGCCGGATATGTTGTTTTTCTGCATTGTTCTGAGTGCACATTTCTATTCCTCATTCGATTTTTCCTGGTAGGTTTTGCTGTGCCAACAGCACCTTTATTAGGACCATTACTAGAACCATCAGCCAAGTGTAATTCAAAACACAGAGTCTCCATGGCTTCAGCAGCAATCTGCGTATCAGGACCTATATTTCCTATATCTTGAACGTCCTTGTTTGAATAATTATCTGCCAATTGGGGGCCAGACACCACCTTTAACTGTTCATCAAAATCCTTTCTAAGATCCTTGTTGACTGCCTCTTCTCCACAATAAAGAGATTTTCTTTTTGCTCTCAGTTTATGCATCATCAACCCTGAATCTGAGTAAACTGAATCCCCTAATTTATTCTTGGCGTCCTTTTGATCTTTTCCATCTCCATTATTTCGACCAGCCTTACCACCTCTAACGTCAGTATACCTAGGTTTCCTCGGTTCGGTAAGGCATCTCTTTTTTGGACTTTCCTTGTCAAAGAAAAGTTGTTTCTTCTTCAAGAAAAAGTCTCCCCCACCATCATCTTCACGAGTATCATCCCAATCATAAATTCCACATTCTACATCTGTGCTTTTGAGGATAGAACTTTTGGCCAGATCTCGAGAACCTTTTGCAGCAGAGACAACATTTGATTTTCCTGCATGGTGGACTCTTGAGCCAAACCCTTCATCATATTCCATGACATTAAGATCAAGAAACCTGTCCACAACCTCAAGTGCATAGGCTTGTGATAACTCTCCTGGTTCCTGAGAATTGGCATAGCTCAACCCTGCCAAGCAATTTTCAGAAGCATCAGGTTTGTTAAGATTATCATCTGTCTGGTTAATGCCATTATCATCTGTCTTGTTAATGCCAGCTTCTGATTGATCAACTTCAGCAACTTCATCCTCTTCAAAAAGCTTCCTCACAGCTGTACAACCAACCTTCATTGAATTCCTTAGTTCCTCAGTGTCTTCACCATACTCATTCTCACTACATTCCTGGTCATTTTCCCTGCCAGACTTTGACATATAGCCAACAACAGATGAACCATCTTGTTCACGTGTTTGTTGTTCTAGAGAAGATTTGTCACTACTAGTGGTACACAAATTGTGGTTAGCTCCTTTGGCACGGGCTGCCAAACCTGAGGCCCTAGTTGATGCAGCACGGATTGAAGTAAATCCTCTGCAGATGGATCCTGAAACAATACATTATCATGGCCAGATCAACAAAAGGAACAAAGTTGCCATCCACAGAAGCCTATATTTTTCTGATTGAGCAATCCTAAAACAGAAATAAATTTCCAAGAGAAAAGAAAAGCTCATCAAGAAACTAAACACTCTTAAGAACCAAGCACTGAGTTACATGTGCTTGTCTTTGTCACACACCAAAAAACACCCTCTTGTTTGAGTACTAAAGGATGAACTAGTAACATCACCACAAAATAAGAACGAATACTTCTATAATCTCAAAAATTTTGTAATCAAGAAATAAGAACAGTGTACACTCTTCTTAAAGATCCTTATCCATAGGGCAAGACTTGGCTGAATCAATTAAATACTTAAATGAACGAGACAGATATGGTATTGCCAAAATTATCTTAAAGAATCGATATCAGATATTATGCTAGAATTACAGCTATAAACTATGGGAAATAGAAAATTAAATCAATAACCAAAAGGTAGACATTGTAGAAACAGAATTGACCTGATCGATGCCCTTCATTACTGTATGTCTCAGATGGTGTTCCAGAACTATTATCAACTTGTACGGGAATATAATTGTCCATTGTGCTCTTCAATCCAACTGAAATACTGCAATCAATTTTCACAGAGTCATCCTGTGACAATAATTGGGTGTCACACAAAGCCTGGGTTTCATATGTTCCTCCACATTTGCTCACACCGCCAACTTCAGCAGTGAACTCGTTTAAAAACTCAAGATCATCCAAGACTTGAGTTTCACCAGCAAGATCCACAAATTGAGTTTCAAATGCATCTTCCAATAGACAAGCATCAGCGACAGGCACTGTATTCATAAGATGTAGAAAATCACCAGCTCCATCACTTTCAGAAATGCCACCTGACATATTACAGAAACAAGAAAAGGCCCATCTTAGTTTTTAAAGAAAAATAACCGACAAAACACTTTTGCCTGCATCCCTCAACAACTTTTATTCAGCTAAAAATTTGTTAGTGAACGAACACTAGAGTTCTTTAAGCAAACTGCTAGATCAAAGGCAAAGGCAGCAGAAAACTGATTCAGAATTGCTTATCTTGAAGACAAATTTATGCCAAGAGAAGATTATACTATTACTCATATCAAGCACTAGTAGACAGAAAACATTTTGAAATTTGATTATGAACATAAATGCAACCATACATATATCAAATATCGATCACATATTCATTAAAATTGTACTGCAAAAGCTAAATAACAAGCAGGTTTTCCACTTGATCACAAAACTTCAACTTGGTAACCATAAACCTCAGACCACTAAACACTACAAGTTTCCAAGCACTAACAAGAAATCTTCTTTTACAAAAATAGATGCAAATTTTACTAATTAAGTTACCAAATTTACTAAATAAGCATTTGTCGTCTGGCAATTTAACTTACTGACCCTAACACATTATTCACCATCAGATCAACACAAAGTGAAAAGTACACAAAAGAAAATTTGAATAATGAAACGCTCATTGCAGGGTGATTTCGCAATATTGAAAACATAATCTTTGTCGAAGAAACATAAATCTTTATTACCAAGAAACCTAACTTTACTGAGAAAGAATAAAAACTCCTAGTTATTAAAAATCAGAACCCAACAATTTAATCATTTCCAGTACTGTTATAATTATAAAACAGCGTACGACTAATTTTATCACTTAGTAACCCATAAAGGGGAAAATAAATTACCGGGAGAAAATTGACTGTCGATTTGCTGGGTTGCCATGTCGCTCAAATCTGCACCCAAATTGTCGTTTCTTGAATCATCACCGCTGCGATTTCCTTCATCTTCAAGAGGACCCATTTCAATTCATCTGCAAATCCAGAAAACTCACAAATTTATTATACAGAAAAAAAAAGAGCACGAATTCATAATTCCAAAAAATACTAAAAGAAAAACTGAAAATCAAAAGAGAAAAAATTACAGGATTCAGTAGAAGCAGGGAGTGACTGGTTCTGGTCGTAAGACTGATCGAATGAAGCAGAGAGTCACGTGAGGTGCGCAAGTTAGGGCTGGGGCAGAAATGGAATTGGAGGGAAAATAGGGGTGGAGTGGAGCACTCAGTTTACCATTTTGGAGGGAAAAACGAACCCTAAATGTCAATGGATCGGGTCGGACTATCCATTCAGAAGCCCAGTTAGCCCATTTTTGCTACGTTTGATTTGGGTATACAATTTCCCAAGCCCAACTCAAAGCCCAAATTCAAGTCCAGCCCATTTAGTAACTATTTACTACGAACAATTGCGGCCCGATATTAATATTGGACTAGCTTAGATAATTAAATGTCAAAAATGCCCACATGATTCGTATATAAATAAGGATTAAATACAATTTACCTCCTAAATTATGCGTCAAATCTCGTTTCAGCCCCTAAACTAATAAAATATAACACTTATCTCCTAAACTAATTATTCGAATAAAATTACCCTCATGCCATATTATCAAATTATTTCTTTACTAGAAAAAAGTATTTTTTTTAATTATAATATAGAAAAGTAATTATAATTCAGCAATTCAAATCAAATTTAACTCAATTAGTACTCGAATTTCTCCATTAATATCATTTTGGTACATGAGTAATTACAAATGACTTGATTAGTACCCAAGTTTTACAATGAATATCACTTTAGTACCCAATTCATATTTTTTTATTTATTTTTTCTATTATCTTTTTATGTAATGGCAATTTTACCCTTAATTTTCATATTTGGTTATCAAAATTATTTTATTTTTATTTTAATACTTTCTACTATCATTATCTCTCAATATATATCTCTCAATTTAAATTACTAAATTTAAAATGCTATTACTTAAAAATAAAATAAAAACTTAGTTGAGTGTATACTTTGTCTTATACAATTAATTTGACATTAAAAATTATAATAAAGTATTTAAATCTAAACGAATATTACTTATTGAGAAATAAAATTTTAATTGAATGTATTTTTTGTATTATATAATTTATTTTAGATAAAAAAATTATATTAAATTACTAAATTTAAATTGATATTATTTAATTAAAAAAATAAAAATTTTAAATTGGGCAAACTAAGTGCACATGTGATATGTAAGGACTATGATATGATATTTTTGAGACATACACTGCTTCTAATGTTTTTCTAGCAGAAAAATCGCCAAAAAAACAAACATACCAAATACAAATTTTACAAAATTGAGATGGCAAATTGATATAAAAAAAATAAATTAAATAAAAACATCAAATAACTCCGACTCAATTCGTATTTGACTCAATTCGAACTCGATTCCATGGACAATCAAATTAAACTCAAGTATGATGTTTCATACTCAAAACCAAAGCTCATGATATAATCACTAATGTTCATGTTACAATCCATGTTCCGTGGGTGGAAGAACAAAAAGAATGATGATACAACAAAAAGAGCCTTACTTGAAGTCGATCGACAAATTCAGTTCCGACCGGATACATTACATTAGACGACCGACGTATAGTCTCTTGGAGGAAAATCATTGAATTTGTGAGCCTCCAAAGAAATGATTTGCTCTCGATGTGGAATAATTAACAGGAGGAGCAAAGGAAGCCTTGTCGTCAATTCACAATGTCCTTAAATAGTTGCTTCGGAGCTGTAATAAGATGAAGGATAATCAGCCAAACGAAATAAAACACTCGCAGTAGCTGCGAATGCGGTAGATGTTTTGTTTGAGTTCTACTTTACCTGGCAAACCAGTAAACCTTTCATATTGTTCGTATGCCTGTCCGATGAACATCTCGACTCCTGTGACGATTTTGGCTCCCATTTCTTCAGCTTCCCGCAAGAGTCGGGTGATTTTGGGAGTGTAAACAGCATCAAAAACGAGCTTGTAATGTCTCAAGGCTTCCTGCAAGACCAGATGATGGACTTATGTTTTCTAATATTACCGTAAAATCAGAGGAAAGTCTTGGAGTTAGACTGTTCAGAAGTTTTTCAAATCAAATAGAGTAAGTTTGAGCAGTTCACCTCAAGTCATATTACCAAAATCAGAAAATAACATAAGGCGAAAAAGAAAAAGGAGGAAAAGAGAATTTTGAGACGGACAAGGTCCTAAAAGAGTAGGTGAAGCAACAGGCATTCAAGAATTCTAAGGCGTATTTCAGCGGGATGAGAACATGTTCAGATTATTGGTTAAAAAATTCAATCATGCCCATTTGATACTCAACTCGATATGATCTTAGTTCGTCAAGTGTAACAAACCAAGCTCAACCACGTGTTTTCAGCTCAACTCAAGCTTTATCAATCAGTTAACGTATAGTAAAATATACGCAAGAAATGCAACCTGCTCGAGATCGACTCAACTGATAACCAAAAGTCCTGAACAACTCAAACTAGCTAAGAAATTCAAACCAAGTTGGGACACTCTTTTCTTTTCTTCTTTTTTTTTTTTTTTTTTGGTGGTCAACATGTTTATAGTCCTAATTTTTGGATTTCATGGCAGAAAAATACTATGTCGAAGAGGCCCAAATTTATGGACAGGCAAGAATTCTATTTTCAAGGTGGAAAACTGAAGCAGTTGAGGTGGAAGGAACGACATAGAGATATGATGAAAGAATATAGGCATAATAACCTTGGGAACAGGCGTCTCTTCAACCTTCGGTTGCATCCCAATAGAAGTTGTGTTTGCAAGTATCATTCCGGACTCTGGATGGAAATCACCTAGCTCAGCAAGAGACAAAGCCTGCCCTCCAACAATCTCAGCAAGTTCTCTAGCTCGATCTTGCGGAAAGAGAAGGGTAAAAAGATGAACAACATAAGATTTTTACTCCACATTCCATTATCAGTTAACGTCTATAAAATATGATAAAATGTTCAGGCTACGAGATGAAACAAGCATCTTACCATAGGTACGGTTAGCAATCACAACTTTTGCTCCCTTTCTTTTTGCGCCATAAGCAAGTGCCTTTCCTGCACCACCAGCACCAATGACAACAAACAGTTTACCAGCCAAGGGTGACCCAGCACCAGTGGGTCCATGATGTGAACCTGTAGAAGCAAAATGGTACAGACTCTAGAACGTCAATTTCAAGGAGGGATGCAGTAAACTAAACAAATTAGGCTTAATTTCAATGACCTCCCTGGGACTTAAGTGTAATCACTGATTATACCCCTTCTCCTTTTGAAATTATTAGAATTCTACCATTCAATTTACAACATTTACAAGCCATCTCATTCCCTTTGTTTAGAAATTTAATGGATGTTAATGTTCTATTCCCTAGGGCTTTTTAAAGGAGAAAACTCAGAGGAAGGTTCTTGTAATTTAAAAAGAAAAAGGGTATAGTTACGAAGGGAGGTCGCTATGATTGATCCAAAAAATCATAGAATAAACCTAGTAGGCCATCTTCAATTGCAGAAATTGCACCAATGTAGTCAGTATTACAACCGAACAGATGTCCATCAGTTGGTCGCCTGATGACGCAATTTACCGCCCCTATTGCCTGGTAATATTCAAGAAATAATTTTAGATGCAACATGAATGTGATAACACTGAGTAGCATCATTAATTAGGCTAGATGGATGTGACCGAGCTACCTTGGCAGTGGGATCAACTTCATCACAAAGGGCAAGAGCCACTTCCTTATGAGGAATGGTAATGCTGTAACAGTCAAACAATCATCAAACTTACTTCCGTAGGGTAAAATAGAATGCAAGGCAAAAATCCAGGTAATATGACACAAAAGCTTTACAAGAAGCATAAAGCAAATGGAAAGCATGACAAAGAATTCACCTGAAACCAGAAAAATCTGTGGAGGAATAGGTCTCAAAGAATTTTGGAACGTCATCGACCAACAAATGTACATATACTCCATTGAAGCCAGCTGCTTTGAAAGCTGCATTGTATAATTTGGGTGATTTACTGTGACTGACTGGCTTCCCAATGATACCAAATACCCTTGTATCAGTATCAATCAATCTAAGATTGAAAATGTTAACCAACTCGTCAATTGTCGGCTGCCCAGGAGCAGACACCTTCCCTGGTTCCAGAGTACCGAATGTGAGGTATCCACCAAATTTAGGACATAGTATCCTCGATATCAATCCTCTCTCTCCCATAACCATGGCAATAATTGGTATCTGAAGATTAATATACTTTACAATAAAAGACTGAGAAGCTGTAATACCTAAAGCACTTTATTGTATCCACAGATTCAATCAACTCGAAACAACAAACAAGGAATTGCAAGCATAAAACTACTGAATAGAAGACAAATACAGAAATAAGACAGTGCAAGGCATATAATGTGCTATCTATGATTGAGTCAACATCTCAGAGGGAGGAACAGCAAGGAAAGGGAACACATTTAATGTGGTTAAAATTCAAGAAAAAAAAACACGTGCTGTTAAATAACAAAACCCTGAATGGCCCTCTTTTATCCTGAACCTTGATTTTACATATAGCACACTGGTTTTCGCATTCATAGCATAATTATGATTTTAGGAAATAAAGTCCACAGCATTATTTAAAGTCTTCTGATAAAGCAGAATCATTTCGTCCGAGAAGCGGGCATGCAGAAAACTGTCAAAGGGGCATTCAGGAAAATAATTGGCCAGAAAATTGTTGCACAGCTTAGACACTTACTTGGGAATGAACCATTATCTGAAAAACTCTCACTACATCTGTGATGTCTAATGCTGTTGTAGCAAATTTAACTATGTCTGCTCCAGCTGCTTGTATTCTGGCAACAAGGTTTCCCAGATCCTCAGCCGAAGGAGTATTGTCATAATTGTGTGAAGAAACTATAACTTTGCACTTTTCGGGCTTGTTTCCACGAATAAAATTGTTGAATTCATGAGCAGCCTTCAAGGAAGTAGTCAAGTATAAGATACTATGTATAAATTATATAGAACATGATAAGCAAGGGCCAGAAAAATAATCTGAAATTTGGGATAATATATCAATTGAGATTCATGCTGCATATTTTCTATTAAATTAACAAGGATAATCAATTGATACAGAAAAAATGCATGTGGTGGTGAGGAAGTTGCTCCGTTCTGGCTTTACTCTATGCATAACTACTAAAGCATATAGATCCTTTGAGTCAAGAATAGCGGTGGGTTAATCAAGCAAGAAAATATTGAAATTCTTCCAAGACAATATACAATTTCAAGTTTTTGCATGAACTGCAACTGATAGATTTTTATCTTTGCAGTAGTCCGAACGGCATCTAAGGAACTCTATGAATCAAAATTAACAAAATTTGGGTCTCTAATTGTAAAAATTCAGGACGAGAATGTACCTTGAGCTCAATGTCAATGTGATCAGCTCCCAACTCCATGGCTAGTCGAAGTGCATTGAAGCGACTATTTTCATCACCATCGTACTGACCACCTTCCCAAATAGGTCTAGTAGAAAATCACGAAATAAGTATCCCAAATTAAAATGTTCCAGTGTCCATGAAGTACAACTCTGTTAGGTAATTAAATTGCTTACGACAAATAGATCCAATGTACATAAATTTCAAAAACTGAACTATGTGGCGGAAAGGAGGTCATGCTTTGCAAGTCTTTATAGAAACCACCTATAGTAGTGTAAATTTATTCTGGCTAATGCAGTAGTTGCTTATAGTCACTATACCCTGATCATCTACGAACAACAAATCAAGTTGAGATATTTAGGCATTTTGCATAACATTATTATCACACCAACCTACTGTGATGCTCCACTCAATAATCTTTCATTTCCTTTTGATTCACATTGATTGGCTGTAGTTCAATCACCCTTTTCACGTCTCTATGAGACATATTACACATTTCATACCTTGAGAACAATTTATCTACCAAGAGAACATTTCCAGAAAGAATAGACATAATAACAGAATAACTCAAACGAAACATAATAAACCCTATAAATATTTTAACTGAAAACTTATAACTTCACAACTGAGCTGATTATCAACCTGTAAGTAAAGAGAGTGGGCAACGGGCACTCTCTAATTAACTTCTCAATATCGGCACGACCATTAAAGCTCTTCAAGTGATCCAACCTAATTTCCACGATATCAGCTCCCTTTAACTTTGCAGTGTGCATCAACACCACCACTTGATCCACCGAGTCGGCCATTAGTGGTGCACATATCAAAGTCTGGTTCTTCCTCATCTCTACCCCACTCCCCATGCTCTTCACACCAGATTCCACTGCCTGCAATCCCAAATGCAAAAATGAAACAATCTTGAATATCCCAAATGTTAAATAAATTCATACATAGGAGTATTCAAATTAAAACAAAGAGACTAATAAGACATGGGTTTTTATCTTGAACTGAGAGGAAGTGTGCAGGAAACAACACAGATTTCAACAACTTTACTACTTGAGATGCCACAGCAGCCAAACAGACGCTCATCATAATAAGAGACAAGGAAGCAATAACCAAACAAGACAAAAAGTTAGAATTTCTTTTAAGAAAAATAACAAAAATAAAAGATATAAACCAATAAAAAATAACCTGCCAATGTGACTTGAATAGGACTTAAATCTTAATTAAATTCCCCTCTTTCGTAGCGTGAATCAAACCAGCAGCCAAAACGGTCACAAATCAAAGGAACTAACTTTACCCAAAAATATTCAAGAAAAAATCAAGGCGAAAAACAAAGAGGGAGAAAAAAAAATGCATTTTCGGGATGCTTACAAAATTCATGCGTTGTGGGTGGTGATTTATTCGCTTCCAGTTTATAGCAGAAGCGGTCGGGCTTCAGTGTGTGAATTATGTGTGTGTTCTTGACTGGGTGTTGTATGTGTAGTGTGTGTGTGTGTGTGAATTATGTGTGTGTTCTGACCGGGTGTTGTATGTGTAGTGTGTGTGTGTGTGAATTGGATAAAGGGGTACGCGATTGAAGGTCAGAGAAATGGTGGACCTGGGTGGTTTGGTGGGTGGATGGGGTCGGGGGGAGAGGGGTGCAGGTGGTGGTGGACCTGGTGGTGGTTGGTGAGATATCAATAATAATTGTTAATTATATATAAATATCATGTATTAATAACTAATAATAATAATAAAGTATTTTTCATCGATTAATTCAAAGTGATGTGGTCGTGATTTTTTGACTTAGAGATGGAACGAAAAATTTACTCCCGACACAACAATACATCCATCCGGGTGTAATTCAAGTTTAGTAAGAGAGTAATCCTACCAATGAACAGTAACTTGATTTTTTAAAATAAATAATAAATAGAATATTCATATTGATACTGAAAATATTAAAATATAATAGAATATATGTGTTTATTATGCGTCTTATATATAAAAAATTATTTTTTGAATATTACCAACACGGAGTTAGATTTGGGACATGTAATGTAATGAGTATAACTATGTTGTTCCTCCTTTCCTGTTTCATAAGATCGAACTGAGCTACTATATATTTCATTATTTTTAGAATTACATTTCACCTTTATTAAATTAAAAAAAACTAATTTATCAAGCATTTTATAACAAACTCTCTTAATGTTTGATATAATTATAAAGACTCTATCATTAATTAAAAAGTTACTTATACTCCATAATTTTAAAAACCATTTAACAACTAGTCAAATTTGTTTAAAACTTTTCCAATCGCATAGTCCAATATATTCACAATATTTGTATTTTTCTTCAAAAAAGCATAAACAGAAACAAAATCGACAATTCTAGATCTCCATCCAATAATTAAAGAATTTCATACAAAGTAAAAAAAATATAATTATAATTTTTCAAATAATAAAAAATATTTATAGTTATGTCAAAACCTGAAGAGAGATGGCTGAAATTTACTCATTGTATTATACTTAATAAATCAAGACAACAATAATCTTTTAAATACCTAACCAATGTGCACATACAACCTCTTCATTGAACATGAATCTCAAGCATTTTCAAGTGAAACATAAGCCAGACATACAGGAGCAGTGTAACATAGGAGAAAGCAAGAACTTTTTAACACTACCACCCCACCATGTTTATACGAGTTTTCGACAAAACTCACATTCCGTTAGGTTCCAATGATTGGGATAGCCACAATAAATTTAATCCGATTCGACCTTTAAACTATAGAAAGAACGGATAAATTTCACATGAAACACATTTACTTCAACCGCGTTGGAGCTCAATCACAGAACAACAAAAGACATCTGAGTACACCATTGGATTTAAAAAGATAGTGTTAAACGTTAAAATTACACACGGAAACACCCGTTGTCCGCTCCAACATGCCCTTATTAAGAACCCTCAAGGTAGCAAATGATAACAGTGTTCTCGTGAATAGAAAGAGGAAAAGGCTATTACAGAAGAGAGTGCACCAACAGGTGTATTCAGCCCTGAAGACCAATGATACCTGCAAAACATTGTCGGAACCATAAGTATGCATTCAATGTAGTTGCCCTATGCTCTATTCACATTCTTTAGCTGTCTATCAATTATAAGCCATAAACACGGTCGGGGAAAAAGTAGACATACAAACATAAGGAAGAAGCTTAAATCTTTATCATCTTTCTGGAGATTCCAGCCAATGACTCGATATAAAAGCAACTTTAGATTTAAGATACTTGCAGAGAACTGATGTTGTGTTTAGCCTTGGGCCCTCTTTGAGAAAGATACAAATAACTGACTCTGGTAATGGCAGTGGCAGCAAATACAAGTTTTTTCATGTGAAATACCATTATTACATTGGGTTTAAGCATTGTAAATGTAAACCCTTTTGCATGCATATATTTCAATGACATAAAAGAGTCACAATAAGTAACTTCCTTACCGCAAGCAATTCTTCCACCAGCATTTCCAGTGGTTTTGCTTAGTTCATGTCCACCTGAAGCAACAAAGAAGTCATGAAATGATGGCAGACAATTCGAGACATAAAGCAGTTAATTTCACGACCATTATAACTTCAAAAAATTTATTGTTCAAATGCAATAGTGAAAGAAGGTGTCAACTTGCTCATTTGGGAATTGATTTTAGATGCTTCGTTGCTTAATGTTTTACAGAAAACTCTCTGGCTAATTCTGAAAGAACCAATAGACAAGTAAAAAAAGTTCAAATAGCAACGTACTATGGTGTACCGTGCTCCCTCCACAGCCAACCAGTCAAAGAAAATTCAAACCAAATAAAATGAATAGGAGTGCGTGGTTTTTCTGAAGTCTCAAGATGGCAACCTTCTGTAATTGCACTTTATCAAGCAGTAGGTATTTTTTACACTAAGTTCATGCAAAGAGAGATTTTTATTTAGCAGTCACTTTCAACAATAGCATATTTGCACGAAAGCTAGTTTAAACTCTTTATGCCCACAGTTTGTTTGCTGTCCTGCTGGCTCCACCAGCATATCTAAAGAGCCCTCTTCACTACTTCCATTTTAGCAATAAAATTAAGTTTTAAGAGAATGCGGAATAAGTTCAAGCAGGGACATTCCTAGTTTCAGGTTAATGTGATTGTTCAGCATTAAAGCTAATTTACTTAGCACAGGAAATAAAGGACGCTCACCCCTTCCAAGATCATCAGGATCAG